>NC_074698.1:7846766-7976612 GCF_029448725.1 Salvelinus fontinalis
ACCCCTACACAAAGACACACACACATACCACCCCTACACAAAGACACACACACATACCACCCCTACACAAAGACACACACACATACCACCCCTACACAAAGACACACACACATACCACCCCTACACAAAGACACACACACATACCACCCCTACACAAAGACACACACACATACCACCCCTACACAAAGATACACACACATACCACCCCTACACAAAGACACACACACATACCACCCCTACACAAAGATACACACACATACCACCCCTACACAAAGACACACACACATACCACCCCTACACAAAGACACACACACATACCACCCCTACACAAAGACACAGACACATACCACCCCTACACAAAGACACACACATACCACCCCTACACAAAGACACACACACATACCACCCCTACACAAAGACACACACACATACCACCCCTACACAAAGACACACACACATACCACCCCTACACAAAGACACACACACATACCACCCCTACACAAAGACACACACACATACCACCCCTACACAAAGACACACACACATACCACCCCTACACAAAGACACACACACATACCACCCCTACACAAAGACACACACACACACATACCACCCCTACACAAAGACACACACACACATACCACCCCTACACAAAGACACACACACATACCACCCCTACACAAAGACACACACACATACCACCCCTACACAAAGACACACACACATACCACCCCTACACAAAGACACACACACATACCACCCCTACACAAAGACACACACACATACCACCCCTACACAAAGACACAGACATACCACCCCTACACAAAGACACACACACATACCACCCCTACACAAAGACACACACATACCACCCCTACACAAAGACACAGACATACCACCCCTACACAAAGACACACACATACCACCCCTACACAAAGACACAGACATACCACCCCTACACAAAGACACAGACACATACCACCCCTACACAAAGACACAGACATACCACCCCTACACAAAGACACACACACACATACCACCCCTACACAAAGACACAGACATACCACCCCTACACAAAGACACACACACATACCACCCCTACACAAAGACACACACACATACCACCCCTACACAAAGACACACACATACCACCCCTACACAAAGACACAGACATACCACCCCTACACAAAGACACACACATACCACCCCTACACAAAGACACACACATACCACCCCTACACAAAGACACAGACATACCACCCCTACACAAAGACACACACACATACCACCCCTACACAAAGACACACACACATACCACCCCTACACAAAGACACACACACATACCACCCCTACACAAAGACACAGACACATACCACCCCTACACAAAGACACACACATACCACCCCTACACAAAGACACACACACATACCACCCCTACACAAAGACACACAGACATACCACCCCTACACAAAGACACACACACATACCACCCCTACACAAAGACACACACACATACCACCCCTACACAAATACACACACATACCACCCCTACACAAAGACACACACATACCACCCCTACACAAAGACACAGACACATACCACCCCTACACAAAGACACACACATACCACCCCTACACAAAGACACAGACACATACCACCCCTACACAAAGACACAGACACATACCACCCCTACACAAAGACACACACACATACCACCCCTACACAAAGACACAGACACATACCACCCCTACACAAAGACACAGACATACCACCCCTACACAAAGACACACACACATACCACCCCTACACAAAGACACACACACATACAGCTGGATGAAACAAGCTTATTGGTACAGCACACAAAATGACCTTCCTCCCTCCTCATCATCATATTTCGCAGGAAGGTGGGATTTGGCTAATCCAACATGGCCTGTTTAAGTGGGTTCCTTACTGAAAAGCCCGGTTGGTGTTGAGAGCGGAGCGTTTAGATGAGTTAGTCGTTCTTAATCCTGTCTGTTGCTGCCGCTCTCTGGGGCGAGTCAAACTCTTTATGTCGTTAATGAAGAGCAGTGAGATGAAAACCCTTTTTAATGGGATTTAGTTAGAACTGGGACAGCTTCCAGAGAGACGGAGAAAATATCTTATCATCGTGTGTGTACAGTGTGTACAGTGTGTACAGTATGTACAGTGTGTGTGTGTGTGTGTGTGTGTGTGTGTGTGTGTGTGTGTGTGTGTGTGTGTGTGTGTGTGTGTGTGTGTACAGTGTGTGTGTATGTGTGTGTGTGTGTGTGTGTGTGTGTGTGTGTGTGTGTGTGTGTGTGTGTGTGTGTGTGTGTGTGTGTGTACAGTATGTGTGTGTGTGTGTGTTTGTGTGCAGATACAACCAGGCTCTCTATGCCCTTCATCAGGACATTAGTCATGTGTATAATAGGAGAGAAGTCATGATGATGCGGACAGGTGGAGAGATGCAGCGCTCCCCTTGGTGGTCCAGAACCAGCCACACAGCACGCCAAACCAGAGAGTCCATATCTGCACCACAGAAACACGACAGTATTGTCTCTTGTCAGAATCATGGTGCTCAACCCAGAAACACCAACACCTCATTTGTATTTATGTTTGAGTTATTTAGCAGACGCTCTCATCCACAATTCTAATATAAGGTATGCTATACAATACTATACTATACACTGCAAAAGACAAAATATGCATATACTGTATACACTACATATGGTCCACATTTACATGTTTTACGTTTGAGTCAATTAGCAGACGCTCTCATCCAGAGTGACTTACAGTCAGTTCATTCATCTCCAGATAACTAGGTGAGACGACCACATGTCATAGTCAGTACATTCATCTTCAGATAGCTAGGTGAGACAAGCACATTTCACAGTCATAGTCAGTACATTCATCTACAGATAGCTAGGTGAGACAACCACATATCACAGTCATAGTCAGTACATTCATCTTCAGATAGCTAGGTGAGACAACCACATATCACAATCATAGTCAGTACATTCATCTTCAGATAGCTAGGTGAGACAACCACATATCACAGTCATAGTCAGTACATTCATCTCCAGATAGCTAGGTGAGACAACCACATATCACAGTCATAGTCAGTACATTCATCTTCAGATAGCTAGGTGAGACAAGCACATATCACAGTCATAGTCAGTACATTCATCTTCAGATAGCTAGGTGAGACAAGCACATATCACAGTCATAGTCAGTACATTCATCTACAGATAGCTAGGTGAGACAACCACATATCACAGTCATAGTCAGTACATTCATCTACAGATAGCTAGGTGAGACAAGCACATATCACAGTCATAGTCAGTACATTCATCTTCAGATAGCTAGGTGAGACAACCACATATCACAGTCATAGTCAGTACATTCATCTTCAGATAGCTAGGTGAGACAAGCACATATCACAGTCATAGTCAGTACATTCATCTTCAGATAGCTAGGTGAGACAAGCACATATCACAGTCATAGTCAGTACATTCATCTCCAGATAGTTAGGTGAGACAACCACATGTCACAGTCATAGTCAGTACATTGATCTCCAGATAGCTAGGTGAGACAAGCACATATCACAGTCAGTACATTGATCTCCAGATAGTTAGGTGAGACAAGCACATATCACAGTCATAGTCAGTACATTGATCTCCAGATAGCTAGGTGAGACAACCACATATCACAGTCATAGTCAGTACATTCATCTTCAGATAGCTAGGTGGGACGACCACATATCACAGTCATAGTCAGTACATTCATCTTCAGATAGCTAGGTGAGACAACCACATATCACAGTCATAGTCAGTACATTCATCTCCAGATAGCTAGGTGAGACAACCACATATCACAGTCATAGTCAGTACATTCATCTTCAGATAGCTAGGTGAGACAACCACATATCACAGTCATAGTCAGTACATTCATCTCCAGATAGCTAGGTGAGACAACCACATATCACAGTCATAGTCAGTACATTCATCTTCAGATAGTTAGGTGAGACAAGCACATATCACAGTCATAGTCAGTACATTCATCTTCAGATAGCTAGGTGGGACGACCACATATCACAGTCATAGTCAGTACATTCATCTTCAGATAGCTAGGTGAGACAACCACATATCACAGTCATAGTCAGTACATTCATCTCCAGATAGCTAGGTGAGACAACCACATATCACAGTCATAGTCAGTACATTCATCTTCAGATAGCTAGGTGAGACAACCACATATCACAGTCATAGTCAGTACATTCATCTTCAGATAGCTAGGTGAGACAACCACATATCACAGTCATAGTCAGTACATTCATCTCCAGATAGCTAGGTGAGACAACCACATGTCATAGTCAGTACATTCATCTTCAGATAGCTAGGTGAGACAAGCACATATCACAGTCATAGTCAGTACATTCATCTCCAGATAGTTAGGTGGGACAACCACATACCACATGTCATAGTCAGTACATTCATCTTCAGATAGCTAGGTGAGACAACCACATATCACAGTCATAGTCAGTACATTCATCTCCAGATAGCTAGGTGAGACAACCACATATCACAGTCATAGTCAGTACATTCATCTCCAGATAGCTAGGTGAGACAACCACATATCACAGTCATAGTCAGTACATTCATCTCCAGATAGTTAGGTGGGACAACCACATACCACATGTCATAGTCAGTACATTCATCTTCAGATAGCTAGGAGAGACAACCACATATCTCAGTCATAGTCAGTACATTCATCTCCAGATAGCTAGGTGAAACAACCACATATCACAGTCATAGTCAGTACATTCATCTTCAGATAGCTAGGTGAGACAACCACATATCACAGTCATAGTCAGTACATTCATCTTCAGATAGCTAGGTGAGACAACCACATATCACAATCATAGTCAGTACATTCATCTTCAGATAGCTAGGTGAGACAACCACATATCACAGTCATAGTCAGTACATTCATCTCCAGATAGCTAGGTGAGACAACCACATATCACAGTCATAGTCAGTACATTCATCTTCAGATAGCTAGGTGAGACAACCACATATCACAGTCATAGTCAGTACATTCATCTTCAGATAGCTAGGTGAGACAACCACATATCACAGTCATAGTCAGTACATTCATCTCCAGATAGCTAGGTGAGACAACCACATATCACAGTCATAGTCAGTACATTCATCTTCAGATAGCTAGGTGAGACAACCACATATCACAGTCATAGTCAGTACATTCATCTCCAGATAGGTAGGTGAGACAACCACATACCACATGTCATAGTCAGTACATTCATCTTCAGATAGCTAGGTGAGACAACCACATATCACAGTCATAGTCAGTACATTCATCTCCAGATAGTTAGGTGAGACAACCACATATCACAGTCATAGTCAGTACATTCATCTCCAGATAGCTAGGTGAGACAACCACATGTCATAGTCAGTACATTCATCTACAGATAGCTAGGTGAGACAACCACATATCACAGTCAAAGTCAGTACATTCATCTTCAGATAGCTAGGTGAGACAACCACATATCACAGTCATAGTCAGTACATTCATCTTCAGATAGCTAGGTGAGACAACCACATATCACAGTCATAGTCAGTACATTCATCTTCAGATAGCTAGGTGAGACAAGCACATATCACAGTCATAGTCAGTACATATCACAGGGATAGAAAGTACATTTTTCCTCAATAACGTATCTATCAGCAGAGACAGAGCTGGAGGGGGGGGGGGGCAAAGTCAAGTGCAAATACTGGTTACGGTTGGTGTTTTTTCGCCAAAGTAAAATAACCTTTTAATGAGAGAATACTGCAGACAGATTATGGATACCCAGTGTGGGGACTAGTATATCCATTATGGATATCCAGTGTGGTGGCTAGTAGACCCAGTATGGATACCCAGTGTGGTGGCTAGTAGACCCAGTATGGATACCCAGTGTGGGGGCTAGTAGACCCAGTATGGATACCCAGTGTGGACACCCAGTGTGGTGGCTAGTAGACCCAGTATGGATACCCAGTGTGGTGGCTAGTAGACCCAGTATGGATATCCAGTGTGGTGGCTAGTAGATCCAGTATGGATACCCAGTGTGGTGGCTAGTAGACCCAGTATGGATACCCAGTGTGGGGGCTAGTAGACCCAGTATGGATACCCAGTGTGGTGGCTAGTAGACCCAGTATGGATACCCAGTGTGGGGGCTAGTATACCCAGTATGGACACCCAGTGTGGACACCCAGTGTGGTGGCTAGTAGACCAATTATGGATACCCAGTGTGGTGGCTAGTATACCCAGTATGGACACCCAGTGTGGTGGCTAGTAGACCCAGTATGGATACCCAGTGTGGGGGCTAGTCGATCCGGTATGGTCACCCAGTCTGGTGGCTAGTAGACTCAGTATGGACACCCCTTGTGGGGGCTAGTAGACCCATTATGGATACCCAGTGTGGTGGCTAGTAGACCCAGTATGGATACCCAGTGTGGTGGCTAGTAGACCCAGTATGGATACCCAGTGTGGGGGCTATTAGACCCAGTATGGATACCCAGTGTGGGGGCTAGTAGACCCAGTATGGATATCCAGTGTGGTGGCTAGTAGACCCAGTATGGATATCCAGTGTGGTGGCTAGTAGACCCAGTATGGATACCCAGTGTGGGGGCTAGTAGACCCAGTATGGATACCCAGTGTGGGGGCTAGTATACCCAGTATGGACACCCAGTGTGGACACCCAGTGTGGTGGCTAGTAGACCCATTATGGATACCCAGTGTGGTGGCTAGTATACCCAGTATGGACACCCAGTGTGGTGGCTAGTAGACCCAGTATGGATACCCAGTGTGGGGGCTAGTCGATCCGGTATGGTCACCCAGTCTGGTGGCTAGTAGACTCAGTATGGACACCCCTTGTGGGGGCTAGTAGACCCATTATGGATACCCAGTGTGGTGGCTAGTAGACACAGTATGGATACCCAGTGTGGTGGCTAGTAGACCCAGTATGGATACCCAGTGTGGGGGCTAGTAGACCCAGTATGGATACCCAGTGTGGTGGCTAGTAGACCCAGTATGGATACCCAGTGTGGGGGCTAGTAGACCCAGTATGGATATCCAGTGTGGGGGCTAGTAGATCCAGTATGGACACCCAGTCTGGTGGCTAGTAGACTCAGTATGGACACCCCTTGTGGGGGCTAGTAGACTCATTATGGATACCCAGTTTGGTGGCTAGTAGACCCATTATGGATACTCAGTGTGGTGGCTAGTAGACCCAGTATGGATACCCAGTGTGGTGGCTAGTAGACCCAGTATGGATATCCAGTGTGGTGGCTAGTAGACCCAGTATGGATACCCAGTGTGGTGGCTAGTAGACCCAGTATAGATACCCAGTGTGGGGGCTAGTAGACCCAGTATGGATATCCAGTGTGGTGGCTAGTAGACCCAGTATAGATGACCAGTATGGACACCCAGTGTGGTGGCTAGTAGACCCAGTATGGATACCCAGTGTGGTGGCTAGTAGACCCAGTATGGATACCCAGTGTGGTGGCTAGTAGACCCAGTATGGATACCCAGTGTGGGGGCTAGTAGACCCAGTATGGATATCCAGTGTGGTGGCTAGTAGACCCAGTATGGACACCCAGTGTGGTGGCTAGTATACCCAGTGTGGACACCCAGTGTGGTGGCTAGTAGACCCAGTATGGATATCCAGTGTGGGGGCTAGTAGACCCATTATGGATACCCAGTGTGGACACCCAGTGTGGTGGCTAGTAGACCCAGTATGGATATCCAGTGTGGTGGCTAGTAGACCCAGTATGGATACCCAGTGTGGGGGCTAGTAGACCCATTATGGATACCCAGTGTGGGGGCTAGTAGACCCATTATGGATACCCAGTGTGGTGGCTAGTAGACCCAGTATGGACACCCAGTGTGGTGGCTAGTAGACCCATTATGGATACCCAGTGTGGACACCCAGTGTGGTGGCTAGTAGACCCAGTATGGACACCCAGTGTGGGGGCTTGTAGACCCAGTATGGACACCCAGTGTGGTGGCTAGTAGACCCAGTATGGATATCCAGTGTGGTGGTTGGTAGACCCAGTATGGATATCCAGTGTGGTAGCTAGTAGACCCAGTATGGATACCCAGTGTGGGGGCTAGTAGACCCAGTATGGATATCCAGTGTGGTGGCTAGTAGACCCAGTATGGATACCCAGTGTGGTGGCTAGTAGACCCAGTATGGATACCCAGTGTGGTGGCTAGTAGACCCAGTATGGATACCCAGTGTGGTGGCTAGTAGACCCAGTATGGACACCCAGTGTGGTGGCTAGTAGACCCAGTATGGATACCCAGTGTGGTGGCTAGTAGACCCAGTATGGATACCCAGTCTGGTGGCTAGTAGACTCAGTATGGACACCCCTTGTGGGGGCTAGTAGACCCATTATGGATACCCAGTTTGGTGGCTAGTAGACCCAGTATGGATACCCAGTGTGGTGGCTAGTAGACCCAGTATGGATACCCAGTGTGGTGGCTAGTAGACCCAGTATGGATATCCAGTGTGGTGGCTAGTAGACCCAGTATGGATACCCAGTGTGGTGGCTAGTAGACCCAGTATAGATACCCAGTGTGGGGGCTAGTAGACCCAGTATGGATATCCAGTGTGGTGGCTAGTAGACCCAGTATAGATGACCAGTATGGACACCCAGTGTGGTGGCTAGTAGACCCAGTATGGATACCCAGTGTGGTGGCTAGTAGACCCAGTATGGATACCCAGTGTGGTGGCTAGTAGACCCAGTATGGATACCCAGTGTGGGGGCTAGTAGACCCAGTATGGATACCCAGTGTGGTGGCTAGTAGACCCAGTATGGATATCCAGTGTGAGTGCTATTAGACCCAGTATGGACACCCAGTGTGGTGGCTAGTAGACCCAGCAAGGATATCCAGTGTGGTGGCTAGTAGACCCAGCATGGATACCCAGTGTGGTGGCTAGTAGACCCAGTATGGATACCCAGTGTGGGGGCTAGTAGACCCAGTATGGATATCCAGTGTGGTGGCTAGTAGACCCAGTATGGACACCCAGTGTGGTGGCTAGTATACCCAGTGTGGACACCCAGTGTGGTGGCTAGTAGACCCAGTATGGATATCCAGTGTGGGGGCTAGTAGACCCATTATGGATACCCAGTGTGGACACCCAGTGTGGTGGCTAGTAGACCCAGTATGGATATCCAGTGTGGTGGCTAGTAGACCCAGTATGGATACCCAGTGTGGGGGCTAGTAGACCCATTATGGATACCCAGTGTGGGGGCTAGTAGACCCATTATGGATACCCAGTGTGGTGGCTAGTAGACCCAGTATGGACACCCAGTGTGGTGGCTAGTAGACCCATTATGGATACCCAGTGTGGACACCCAGTGTGGTGGCTAGTAGACCCAGTATGGACACCAAGTGTGGGGGCTTGTAGACCCAGTATGGACACCCAGTGTGGTGGCTAGTAGACCCAGTATGGATATCCAGTGTGGTGGTTGGTAGACCCAGTATGGATATCCAGTGTGGTAGCTAGTAGACCCAGTATGGATACCCAGTGTGGGGGCTAGTAGACCCAGTATGGATATCCAGTGTGGTGGCTAGTAGACCCAGTATGGATACCCAGTGTGGTGGCTAGTAGACCCAGTATGGATACCCAGTGTGGTGGCTAGTAGACCCAGTATGGATACCCAGTGTGGTGGCTAGTAGACCCAGTATGGACACCCAGTGTGGTGGCTAGTAGACCCAGTATGGATACCCAGTGTGGTGGCTAGTAGACCCAGTATGGATACCCAGTCTGGTGGCTAGTAGACTCAGTATGGACACCCCTTGTGGGGGCTAGTAGACCCATTATGGATACCCAGTTTGGTGGCTAGTAGACCCAGTATGGATACCCAGTGTGGTGGCTAGTAGACCCAGTATGGATACCCAGTGTGGTGGCTAGTAGACCCAGTATGGATATCCAGTGTGGTGGCTAGTAGACCCAGTATGGATACCCAGTGTGGTGGCTAGTAGACCCAGTATAGATACCCAGTGTGGGGGCTAGTAGACCCAGTATGGATATCCAGTGTGGTGGCTAGTAGACCCAGTATAGATGACCAGTATGGACACCCAGTGTGGTGGCTAGTAGACCCAGTATGGATACCCAGTGTGGTGGCTAGTAGACCCAGTATGGATACCCAGTGTGGTGGCTAGTAGACCCAGTATGGATACCCAGTGTGGGGGCTAGTAGACCCAGTATGGATACCCAGTGTGGTGGCTAGTAGACCCAGTATGGATATCCAGTGTGAGTGCTATTAGACCCAGTATGGACACCCAGTGTGGTGGCTAGTAGACCCAGCAAGGATATCCAGTGTGGTGGCTAGTAGACCCAGCATGGATATCCAGTGTGGTGGCTAGTAGACCCAGTATGGACACCCAGTGTGGTGGCTAGTAGACCCAGCATGGATATCCAGTGTGGTGGCTAGTAGACCCATTATGGACACCCAGTGTGGTGGCTAGTAGACCCAGCATGGATATCCAGTGTGGTGGCTAGTAGACCCAGTATGGACACCCAGTGTGGTGGCTAGTATACCCAGTGTGGACACCCAGTGTGGTGGCTAGTAGACCCAGTATGGATATCCAGTGTGGGGGCTAGTAGACCCATTATGGATACCCAGTGTGGACACCCAGTGTGGTGGCTAGTAGACCCAGTATGGATATCCAGTGTGGTGGCTAGTAGACCCAGTATGGATACCCAGTGTGGGGGCTAGTAGACCCATTATGGATACCCAGTGTGGGGGCTAGTAGACCCATTATGGATACCCAGTGTGGTGGCTAGTAGACCCAGTATGGACACCTAGTGTGGTGGCTAGTAGACCCATTATGGATACCCAGTGTGGACACTCAGTGTGGTGGCTAGTAGACCCAGTATGGACACCCAGTGTGGGGGCTAGTAGACCCAGTATGGACACCCAGTGTGGTGGCTAGTAGACCCAGTATGGATATCCAGTGTGGTGGCTAGTAGACCCAGTATGGATATCCAGTGTGGTGGCTAGTAGACCCAGTATGGATACCCAGTGTGGGGGCTAGTAGACCCAGTATGGATATCCAGTGTGGTGGCTAGTAGACCCAGTATGGATACCCAGTGTGGTGGCTAGTAGACCCAGTATGGATACCCAGTGTTGTGGCTAGTAGACCCAGTATGGATACCCAGTGTGGTGGCTAGTAGACCCAGTATGGACACCCAGTGTGGTGGCTAGTAGACCCAGTATGGACACCCAGTGTGGGGGCTAGTAGACCCAGTATGGATATCCAGTATGGACACCCAGTGTGGTGGCTAGTAGACCCAGTATGGATATCCAGTGTGGTGGCTAGTAGACCCAGTATGGATATCCAATGTGGTGGCTAGTAGACCAAGTATGGACACCCAGTGTGGTGGCTAGTAGACCCAGTATGGATATCCAGTGTGGTGGCTAGTAGACCCAGTATGGACACCCAGTGTGGTGGCTAGTATACCCAGTATGGACACCCAGTGTGGTGGCTAGTAGACCCATTATGGATACCCAGTGTGGTGGCTAGTAGACCCAGTATGGATACCCAGTGTGGTGGCTAGTAGACCCATTATGGATTTCCAGTGTGGTGGCTAGTATACCCAGTATGGATATCCAGTGTGGTTGCTAGTAGACCCATTATGGATATCCAGTGTGGGGGCTAGTAGACCCAGTATGGATACCCAGTGTGGTGGCTAGTAGACCCAGTGTGGATACCCAGTGTGGTGGCTAGTAGACCCAGTATGGATATCCAGTGTGGGGGCTAGTAGACCCATTATGGATACCCAGTGTGGTGGCTAGTAGACCCATTATGGATACCCAGTGTGGTGGCTAGTAGACCCAGTATGGATACCCAGTGTGGGGGCTAGTAGACCCATTATGGATACCCAGTGTGGACACCCAGTGTGGTGGCTAGTAGACCCATTATGGACACCCAGTGTGGTGGCTAGTAGACCCATTATGGACACCCAGTGTGGTGGCTAGTAGGCCCAGTATGGATATCCAGTGTGGTGGCTAGTAGACCCATTATGGACACCCAGTGTGGTGGCTAGTAGTCCCAGTATGGATATCCAGTGTGGTGGCTAGTAGACCCAGTATGGATACCCAGTGTGGGGGCTAGTAGTCCCAGTATAGATGACCAGTATGGACACCCAGTGTGGTGGCTAGTAGACCCAGTATGGATATTCAGTGTGGTGGCTAGTAGTCCCAGTATAGATGACCAGTATGGACACCCAGTGTGGTGGCTAGTAGACCCAGTATGGATATTCAGTGTGGTGGCTAGTAGACCCAGTATGGATATTCAGTGTGGGGGCTAGTAGACCCATTATGGACACCCAGTGTGGTGGCTAGTAGACCCGGTATGGATATCCAGTGTGGTGGCTAGTAGACCCATTATGGACACCCAGTGTGGTGGCTAGTAGACCCATTATGGACACCCAGTGTGGTGGCTAGTAGTCCCAGTATGGATATCCAGTGTGGTGGCTAGTAGACCCAGTATGGATACCCAGTGTGGGGGCTAGTAGACCCAGTATGGATATCCAGTGTGGGGGCTAGTAGATCCAGTATGGACACCCAGTCTGGTGGCTAGTAGACTCAGTATGGACACCCCTTGTGGGGGCTAGTAGACCCATTATGGATACCCAGTGTGGTGGCTAGTAGACCCAGTATGGATATCCAGTGTGGTGGCTAGTAGACCCATTATGGACACCCAGTGTGGTGGCTAGTAGTCCCAGTATGGATATCCAGTGTGGTGGCTAGTAGACCCAGTATGGATACCCAGTGTGGTGGCTAGTAGTCCCAGTATAGATGACCAGTATGGACACCCAGTGTGGTGGCTAGTAGACCCAGTATGGATATCCAGTGTGGTGGCTAGTAGACCCAGTATGGATATTCAGTGTGGGGGCTAGTAGACCCATTATGGATGACCAGTATGGATATCCAAAGTGGTGTCCAGTGCTACCTGACTAGACAGTGATCTGTCTCTCTCTGTGTTTCTGCTCTGCTGTGATCTGGTGAGTCCTGCTCCTCATGACCTGCCAGCCATATTGGTCTGCTTATTGTTCTGTCAACAGCATCTGTTGGGCCTGATAAAGGGCTTAGACCAGCCCCCCATAGGCCCGCTGGAGTTAGGTTGGATTAGGATGGTGTGTGTGTCTGTGTGTGTGTGTGTGTGTGTGTGTGTGTGTGTGTGTGTGTGTGTGTGTGTGTGTGTGTGTGTGTGTGTGGTAATTATAACCCACAGCCCATACCCTATCAGAGCACCAGACACAGTGAGAGAGAGAGAGAGAGAGAGGCTATCAGTTGATATCGACAGTACACAGCTTGACTCTCCTGCTTTCTGTGTCCCCTTTCTTCTTCGTTCTGTCATTATGGAACTTGTAAGTATTCAGTTCAAGGTCATGTCATTACTATTATATCTGTGTCCTCCATCTTGTTTCCTTACTTTCACATATGACAGAGGGAGGTATGTGTCTCACACACACAGACACACACACACACTCACACATCCATAATCACCTTGGCTATGTGGGAGATGGGGTTAAACAGCGCTTGTATGTTCCCGATCCATCCGCCCAGTGGGAATCTCTCAGGAGCATGGCAAAACTTTCCCAAGCCTCATGCACTTCCCCCTAGATCCCCTTTCCCCTCCGGACTTCCCAAGGAAAAAGGCCTTCAGAAGCAGCCATGCTCCTGTGACATTCCTCAATCTCCCGACCCTCGGATCAGTTTGGCTTCACTGTGTGTGTGTGTGATATGTGTTGATAATACGAGGCTAGACGTTAGGAAAACGACTCTCAATCAATCACTGCATCATACATTTAACACACGGCAGTCAGACCACAGTTGGTACAGTGTAAGAGTGGCGAGCTGGGGAGAACAGTACATTAAACAGACAGGAGATCACCTATTCCCTCCCCAAGCTCTCCTTATGTAACCACAACCACTGGAAGGCCCACTAGCTGTTAAAACGACACTGTTATTGTCTTCTTGGTAGTCATGACACACTTCAAAAACGCCCCCCCCCCCCCTCCCTTCCTCCTCAATCCCTCACTCGTTCTGCTGATCTGACATGTGCATCCCCGTGAAGTCATTCCAGTTAGTTCAAAGGGAAAAATCTCCTTTCCTATTTCCTGTTTTTCTCCCCATCACCAGGGCTGCCGGTGCGAAGCTGTTAAAATGGCTGACAGTGTGCCTGTCTGTCCTCATGCAGTGCAGCGGTGCTGTGATTGGACGAGCAGAACATGTATCAGAAGTGACTGGGTACAGTACGCTGAGGAACTAGATGGAGGATAGAAGTGGAGCTTCTAGTGATTCATCTCTTCTCCACCCCCCATCCTCCCAATCTCAGCCAGGCCTGACTGTGGGCGGGGGGGCTTCCTCAACACACACATATTCTGTAGGGAACTTATACATATCAACACAAACACACACAAACACACTGTATGCATACATAAAGGCATTTACTGTACACACACACACACACACACACACACACACACACACACACACACACACACACACACATAAATCTCCATACACACACACACACACACTGAGAAAACACATATACAAGCCTTCAGAACATAGCACCGAGAGAGAGTGAGAGAGATGTATACTACAAAGACACAGATACACAGAGAGAGAAGCACACTGGTGTGTCATTTGACCTGATTTCGTTTGATTTAACAGGAGAGGAAGCGTGTTCTTTCGCTGATCAAGGTGCTTGACATTCTAGAGCCCCAGATTTCTCCAGTCAAGGGGAAGAGAGTGTTGAGAGGGCAGCGTAGAGCAGAGCATTCAAGCACACACAGTTTGGTTACTTGAACAAAAATATGCTGTTTCCCTCCGTCTGTCCGTAGTCTGTCTCTCTTTCTCTCCCTCACCAATCTTCCTCTTACTCTCTATGTTCTCTCAATCACATCGATTGTCCGTCTGTCAGTCCATCCCCTCCATTTTACCCAGCCTGTCTGTCTGTCTGGCATTCTCTTTCCTGGGTCTTGTCCTTCTTCTGTCAAATTTCACCATCTCTCTTCTCAACGTTATCCTTTCTCTGTCAGATGTGTTTTATTCCCGATCTTCGTCTCTCTCCTCCTCCTCGTCCTGACACTGGCCCTCTCCTTTAAACAGATGTTTTATGATATGACCGCATCTGTCTCTCTGCTCAGAATCAGACCTACAGTCTAGGTTAGTCCAAGTCTCCACGCACTGACACACACTCACACAGATGGTATGCAGGTGTAAGATGTTACAGGCTGTGCCCAGGCTACAGGCTATATAACTGTAGCAAAATTCCACTCTTTCTGTCCCTCTCTCTGTCCCATTCCATAGCTCTCTCTCCTTCTCCCTTTCCATATCTCTCCCTCCTTCTCCCTCTCTATATCTCTCTCTCCTTCTCCAAATCTCCCTCTCCTCCCTCTCTATATCTCTCTCCTTCTCCTTCTCGATATCGCTCTCTCCTTCTCCTTCTCTATATCTCTCTCCTTCTCCCTCTCTACATCTCTCTGTCCTTCTCCTTCTCCATATCTCTCTCCTTCTCCCTCTCTATATCTCTCTCCTTCTACTTCTCTATATCTCTCTCTCCTTCTCCCTCTCTACATCTCTCTGTCCTTCTCCTTCTCCATATCTCTATCTCCTTCTCCCTCTCTAGATCTCTCTCTCCTTCTCCATATCTCTCTCTCCTTCTCCCTCTCTAGATCTCTCTCTCCTTCTCCATATCTCTCGCCATCTCTGTTCCTTTCTCTGTTTCCACATCTCCTTACCACCAGAGCCTACAGGGAGAGATGAAGTGAGACGTAGTCACACTGTGTGACCTATAATGAGAGTGACTGAGGACTATTTGAAGGTCATTACTTGGCTTCTTAATGTATATTTAGTTAGTATGTGCATGCCTTGCTATAGAATACCAACAACCTCCTACTACAGACACACAGGAACATACAGACAGACAGAGATAGACAGGCGGACGGATAGATAGAGAGGAAGATTATGCAGACAGACAGAGTATGCTGTAGTCTACAGACAGATAGACGCACAGACTGCATAAGTCCCACCAATGATTCCAGGCAATACAGGACATGCATTACAAATGCATTTTTGGCGGAAAACACTTTCTTTCACTTGCTAAAACACAGTCGTGCTTTTTATAAAAGCATCGTTTTTCAAAGATATTACTCATGCATACAGATACGGACACACTCTCACGCATGCACAAACAGTTACAGACACACACACGCATGCATGCACACACGCACGGGTTGTTTATGCGTTGTTGCTCACACTGTTGCTATGTGTGTGTGTGTGTGTGTGTGTGTGTGTGTGTGTGTGTGTGTGTGTGTGTGTGTGTGTGTGTGTGTGTGTGTGTGTGTGTGTGTGTGTGTGTGTGTGTGTGTGTGTGTGTGTGTGTGTGTGTGTGTGTGTGTGTGTGTGTGTGTGTGTTTGGGCAAGGCAGATTGCCCCCCAGTCAGAGGGGAGGAAGCTGTCTCAGCTCGTCAGCATTAGGTGCCCACGCCGCCTTGATCACCGCCGACAGCCAGCCACAGGAAATGATGCGCTGTGAAGCCGCCCAAAGCACCCATGTGACCCGCTGTGGTCAGAGGGGGAGAGAGAGGGAGGGAGGGAGGAGAAGGGAGCCAGTGAGGCGGTGTGCCCTCACGATTGCAGAGGCGGAAACCATGGCCCTGCCTGGCACGGCAGTGAGAAAGAGAGTGAGAAAGAGAGAAGAGAGAGAGAGATGGACACACACACACACACACACACACTGACAAGACATAGAGACAGAGAGAACGAAACACACGCCACAGCTGCTGATATATTTGCTCTGTCTGAGTGGCAGTGAAATGTATCCCAGCATGCCTGGCACCAGATCCCTGTAGCCGTGCCATTGTTCTACTGTTCCACACTACTACCACTCTTAACAGAGCCACACACACACACACACACACACACACACACACACACACACACACACACACACACACACACACACACACACACACACACACACACACACACACACACACACACACACACACACACACACACACACACACAGCTCTAGTCTCCAGACTAGTCTAGAGACAGATTCCAAATAGCGTAGGCTGCATCTCCTGCTGACGGCCCTCCTTCAGAGCTGCTGGTCAGAGGTTCGGGGTTAAAGGTTAGTGGTGAGGTGTGTTACAGGGCCTCTGTGGGAGGAGGAATGTGTGTGTCCGTGTGTGTGGTGGGTTTTTCCAGGGCTGACCTCACACTCTCTCAGGTTTATAGACCCTTTGTTTTACAGATTTTCCAGGCTTACCTTCAGGTGTGTCAGAGACTGTCACATTTCCAGACCAGAGAGAAACGCCAATGTTTCCACTGGCTCCGTCCTCAATGCATACTTTCTGGCATACTCTACCCCTTTCTCCTTTCACTTTCGATATCCCTCACTCTCTTTCTCTTCTTCACATGAATTGATACACTTTCTCCCTTACCCTCTCCGTTTACTGCTTTTTCTCTTTTTTCCCCGTTTTCGTCTGTCATTCCCCCTCCTTTCTTTCTCTGTTCAGACACATGGCTCCATTAGTGTCATGCAGACCCGGGTTCAAATACTATTTGACATTTTTCAAATACTTATAGCGTTTGCTCTAGCCTGCCTGGAGTGCAGATGGGCTTGGTTTACAGTTTTCAGACCATTATATCGGTCCATTAAGCGAGGGTAGCTCAATCAATCCCAGATAAAGTATTTGAAATGATTTTGAATAGTATTTGAACCCGGGTGTGGTGTCACGCAGGAACACTTTGGCCTGTTGATATAAATCTGTTTTTACTGGTATGTTTTTCCACCCATAGAAAGTGTGTGTGTGTGTGTGTGTGTGTGTGTGTGTGTGTGTGTGTGTGTGTGTGTGTGTGTGTGTGTGTGTGTGTGTGTGTGTGTGTGTGTGTGTGTGTGTGCGTGTGTGTGTGTGTGCGTGCGTGCGTGCGTGCGTGCGTGCGTGCGTGCGTGCGTGCGTGCGTGCGTGCGTGCGTGCGTGCGTGCGTGCGTGCGTGCGTGCGTGCGTGCGTGCGTGCGTGCGTGCGTGCGTGCGTGCGTGCGTGCGTGCGTGCGTGCGTGCGTGCGTGCGTGCGTGCGTGCGTGCGTGCGTGCGTGCGTGCGTGCGTGCGTGCGTGCGTGTGCTCTGTAGACACATACACTGCTGTAACACTGAGATGTCCCTGTCTTCCTTTCCACAGGATTGCCCCATTCGTTTTACAGTAACGAGAACACAACTCTACTCCCATATGCACATATAAAACAACAGCCCTATGGCACTTTCATGGTTGCGCTTCTATTCGAGGCATAAATGAACTTAACAGATCTAAGGACGGGAACCAAGGAAAATAGTTGGGTTTATTTTTACGTTTTAATGAGAGTGGCTGAGGACTTGGAAGGTCATTGCTTGGCTACATAATGTACATTTAGTTAGTATGTGCCTGCCTTGCTATAGAATACCAAGAACCATATCTTCAAGCTCTACACCATCCTGCTGGACCAACTCTGCACGATTCATCTGCTAAACCACAGTTCAAAATAGTGAAAGCAGGCCACTGCACAGAGACAGTATTGACTGGTGTCTAGCCATGGTATTAAACATATGCAAGCCACAATGAAGTCCTATTCGTAACAGAAGTCTGGGTGCAGTTTGTATAATTCATTCCTCTACTAACCCAGGGAGAGAGGGACCATGGTGAGAGGCAGCAGGACAGATGTACAGAGCAACAGAGAGAGAGAGAGCGTAATGCGTGTATATGGGAGGCGAAGTCAAGTGCAGGAGAGCGGAGTAATATAAACAGGCGTACTTTAATACCGGTTACCAAATGACAGCACATAACACATACAAGTGCCAAAAACACGGTCTAAAACAAATGTGCAACGCCTGACAATAATCCACGTAACAAAATAACATTCGCTCACAAATTCAACATGGGGAACAGAGGGTTAAATAATAAACAAGTGATTGGTGAGTGAAGCCAGGTGTGATAAGACCAAGACAGAACAAATGGAAAATGAAAAGTGGATCGGCGGTGGCTAGAAAGCCGGGGACGTCGACCGCCGAACGCCGCCCGAACAAGGAGAGGGACCGACTTCAGTAGAAGTCGTGACAGAGAGAGAGAGAGAGAGAGAGAGAGGGATGGATGGAGGGATAACCGAGGAGAGATGAGGATGAGAGACTAGAGGTGAGAGGTAGGGCACATAAAGGGGAGTCTTTATTGAGAATCAGTCTAGGTTGAGAGGATGGTACTGTGAATGGTAATATTGTTAGAGATCCTCCCTCTGTCTCTCCTTCTTATCCATCTCATCCTCATGGGAGAGGAAGAGTAATCTGTAGACTACCTCACGTGTCTGATCTGTGGCACTCCCCTTCACCCTACAGATGTAGGATCTTAATTTGAGCCAGTTTGCTACAACAGGAAAATAATCCTGCAGCAACAGGAAATTTGAATTATTACGTGGATTATATAATTCATCAACAGTTTTTGTAGGGGTTAATATGTTTATGTTTTTTTGTTTGGGCAAATCCAGTCTTACATTTTAAAGTGGAAGTTCCGAACGCAAGAAGCCTTTTTAAACCTTGAATACACTACGAGTTTGCATTTCCTGCTGTGCAGGGAAATTATCAGCAACAAAAGAATGATCAAATTAAGATCTGTATCTTCCTCCTCTTCTTCCTCGCCCCCCTCTTCCTCATCTGTCTGAACCCAGCTCCAAGGATGAAACATACACACAGCTGTTTCATTGATGTTGGAGAATCCATCTCTCTCCCTCTCACCCTTTTCTCCCTGTGTCTGTCTCTCTGTGTGTGTGACTGAGTGTGAAATACATGCTAAACAGTACATCTGAGGAGTCGCCTCCCCTGTAGGGTGTCGGGTACAGGTGTCAAGAGTACAGCATCGCCCTCTCCCTCCCCGCCCTATCCTCCCTCTCTTCCTCTCCCTCTTTCCTCCGTCATACTGTGTTGACAGCTTCCTCTCTTCCTCTCTCTGACTCTTCTAGACTGTGACTCATCTGAACTGGCCTCCTGGCCCGCTACTCTGCTCCAGTCTCAGGAGCTTTACTGTTGTTTCCACTGGGAGTCACAACTAACTAGTATGCTCTTCTATCAGTGTTGCCATTCTTAGTAGCAGCTGTACTAGTTGTATTCGTTATAGTGGTGGTATTTGTTCCAAAGCCACAATCATTGCTATTCCCATACAGTAATTATAATGAGAATCAGTGGGCCTACGGAACAGTAATCTGATAGCAGATGCTGTTGATGTGCCTCTGGGCACCTGGTGCCTCCAACCCACTGGTCATCATAGGGCTCAGGTGCAGGAGATTTCTCCTCTTAGATGTGCCTCCTCTCCTTCCCATTTGAACCCTTTCACATGCCCAGCACAGCTCCACGGTGGCCTCAAGTTCACAATGTAACCCTCTGGTCACCTCCAAAACACCTTTTCAGACACTTCCATCGGCATCCTACCAACCCTTAGCCACTTGAAAAAAAAGCCCCTCTCTCTGTCCGTCCATCAGTCAAACCAGTCAGTCCGTTCCGCTCTGAGGGTGTTCTGTACTCTCCTATTCATTTGTTTGTTTGACAGAGAGAGAGAGACAGATAGAGAGAGAGAGAGAGATAGTTGGATAGAGATACAGAGAGAGCGAGAAAGAGAGAGAGAGAGGCGGCGAGAGAAAGAGAGAGAGGCGGCGAGAGAGAGAGAGAGAGAGGCGGCGAGAGAGAGAGAGAGAGAGAGGCGGCGAGAGAGAGAGAGAGAGAGGCAGAGAGAGAGAGAGAGAGAGAGAGAGAGAGAGAGAGAGAGAGAGAGAGAGAGAGAGAGAGAGAGAGAGAGAGAGAGAGAGAGAGAGAGAGAGAGAGAGAGAGAGAGACAGAGACAGAGACAGAGACAGAGACAGAGACAGAGACAGAGAGACAGAGAGACAGAGAGACAGAGAGACAGAGAGACAGACAGACAGACAGACAGACAGACAGACAGCGAGAGAGACAGACAGCGAGAGAGACAGACAGCGAGACAGAGAGAGAGACAGACAGACAGACAGACAGCGAGAGAGACAGACAGACAGACAGACAGCGAGAGAGACAGACAGCGAGAGAGACAGACAGACAGACAGACAGCGAGAGAGACAGACAGCGAGAGAGACAGACAGACAGACAGACAGCGAGAGAGACAGACAGCGAGAGAGACAGACAGACAGACAGACAGCGAGAGAGACAGACAGCGAGAGAGACAGACAGACAGACAGACAGCGAGAGAGACAGACAGCGAGAGAGACAGACAGACAGACAGACAGACAGCGAGAGAGACAGACAGACAGACAGACAGACAGCGAGAGAGACAACGAGAGACAGAGAGACAACGAGAGAGAGAGAGACAACGAGAGACAGAGAAAGACAACGAGAGAGACAGAGAAAGACAACGAGAGACAGAGAAAGACAACGAGAGAGACAGAGAAAGACAACGAGAGAGACAGAGAAAGACAACGAGAGAGACAGAGAAAGACAACGAGAGAGACAGAGAAAGACAACGAGAGAGACAGAGAAAGACAACGAGAGAGACAGAGAAAGACAACGAGAGAGACAGAGAAAGACAACGAGAGAGACAGAGAAAGACAACGAGAGAGACAGAGAAAGACAACGAGAGAGACAGAGAAAGACAACGAGAGAGACAGAGAAAGACAACGAGAGAGACAGAGAAAGAGAAAGACAACGAGAGAGAGAGAGACAGAGAAAGACAACGAGAGAGAGAGAGAGAGAGAGAGACAGAGAGAGAGAGAGAGCGAGAGCTAGCCGCTTCTCGTCATGCTTTCATCTCCATTGGCTGTCAGTCATCACCTGGGCGGGAAGACTCCACTGCAGGTTGGCAGACCTGCCCCTAATTGACGCTAGTTGCTTGGAAGAGAAGAGGAAGAAGAGGGGGAGAAGGAGGTAGCTTTAATAAATCATACTGGTGTTGTTCCACCTGTCAGTCATCCCCTATCAGTTGTCAAAAGTGAGAATAAAACTTTACTGTATAGTTTCAAGTAAACTGAGTATCATGTAAGTTCTATGCTTCTACAGTGTGATGATGTGTAGTACATTTCATTTCCACTGGGTAATGTCCAATGATATTCCCAATGAAAACATATCCAGCACATACTGTAGAATAGGGTTTGTGATACACAACAGTACGTAACCAAAGAGCATACGAGGAACACCCACACCCATCGGTCCAGAGAAGGAACAGTTTGTGGCAGTTTAAAACACACACACCAATCGAACCAGCAGTGTGATTTCTCCCTGCCCCCCGCCTGCGACTGATTGGACAGTAAAGGGGAACGTTAAAAGACAGTCACACCTAGACATGTATTGATCACCGCTGTCCGCATGCTGGAGAGAGACAGAAGAGGAACTTCACACAAAGACTCGCTCAACAGACTGTGTTTGTGTTTGCCAGTTAACGGTATGTGTGTTTGTAGCAGTTTGGGCAGTTTGTTGATGTGTATAGCTGTGCATATGTAGCTAATGGATAGAAATGGATTTCACCCATTAGAAGTTTCTGGATTTTACTATGTCTTCATCATAAATACAGCAGTGTGCTTGCATTCTTCTCTCTGATAGCTAGTTGTATTAGGCTGACACGGTAAAAAAAAAGGACTCCAGTCATTAGTCATGTAAAAGCTTGTTCAAATGTCATAGAGAATTACTATCTATCTCAATGCATGTCAGAGCTCTATCTCCCAGGTGACACATTTTTCAATATTCCAGACATCTCCCGCCTCGTGTCTCCTGCCCTCCCTGTCACACAGTCCCATTGTGCCCACCTCCTCTGCCACCCCCGCCACTTCTGCCCACTACACCACTCTGTCTCTGACAGCATGCCACCATACAGATCCTGCATGTTAATGAATGCCCGCCCGCGACTGTGCCTGCCCGCGACTGTCCTCCTCCTCGTCCCTGGTCCCGTGTGTGCTGCTCTACCCTACACACACACACTCACTCACTCACTCACACACACTCCGAGGCCAGTTATCAGTGGCCCGGCAGCGGAGCGGAGGGAGGATGTAATTTCACAGGAGTGGAATGTGACAGCTTGACCTTCTCCTCTCTCCAGGGCCCAATCCTCATCACCATAGATACCTGGCTTTGCCGGGCACCGCACCGCACCCGTATAGCCGCATTATTATCAACACCATCACCATCACTACTATACTCCCCCTCCGATATCAAACAATCGCGGTTGAACTCATTTGGCCCATCAACGTCAAGAGGAGCCCAAAGCCAACTCCACCATGGTGACCTCTCTAGGCGTCGCAGAGAGCCATTATGCCCTGTGGAGTTTCATCGAGCCTGGGTTAGACTAACTCAACTCTGTCCCGGGTGAGGCTTGCTGTGGATGTTGATGATGTTGCGTCTAGGGGTTGGTCTCATACAATCTGACGCCTGGTTCTGGGTGCTTGTGTAGAGTAGTGGTTATGCCTTGACTCACGTTCTGACTGAACAGCGCTCCTCTGCGAAGACACTGATCTCACTAGCAGTCCTGTTTCATAGTGCTCTCTATCTCATGCTGAAGGGCATTGGGCTGTGTCATGGCTGGTGAATCTAAAGTGGAGAGCCAGCCTCTCTCATTAGCTCTGGCTCTCTCATGCCTGTGTGGGCTATATGGTTGGCACAGTGGTTGGCGTGTGGTTGGCAGGGCTAGTCGGCGGGTACAGCTGCCCTCCATACCCACAGTCTGCCATGAGAACTGGGGGTCCATGGCTACTGTGGTTTATACACTACACTCAAGGACACCTTGGCTAGCCGTGCTCGTCCCTGGAACCTCTACTGAGCAGCCGAGGGACGGAGGAGACTCTTCTCTAGCACCGGAGTCGGTGGAGGAAATGCACTTGATTCCAAACTCCTCCTGTGGCTTCTGACGTTCTGTGTGTATCCCGTATAGTCTATCTGCTCCGAGCACACTTCACCATCACCCTCTCTCAGGTCACACCAATAACATCTTCTTCAACTCACCGCCAGTCTGCCTGCCCGCCTCACACCACACAAGAGGACAGAGAGAAGGAGGGAGGTAGAAAAAAAGAGGGGGAAGAGCAACAAGATGGAGGTAGAGAGAGGGAAGTCAGAGATTAGATGGAGACACCGATTGGGGGGGAGAGAGAGCAGAATGAGGAAGGATGGAAGGAAGGAGGGGAGCAGAGCAGAGAGAGGGAGAGATGGAGGAAGAGGTAGAGGGAAAGCAAGGGAGCGATTGAATGGTGTAATTAAGTTCCTGATAGCACTCTGGGAGATGTGCTTTGGCCAGGCTCCAGTAGAGCTTAGCACTACACCAAGGCTCTTCAGCCTGCTCTCCTCTCCTGCCTTTAGAGGAACACACACACACACACACACACAAAGTTAAACACACTCACACTCACACCGCACAAACACACAGACACATGGTTTCTAGCTCACTCTGTCACACACAAACACACAAACTCAGTCCATGTACAGTTGAACACACAGAGAGACACGCACTCAGCGCTAGCAGGCTCCACAACATTGCGCTAAGGCAAAAGACGAAAGACACAAAGGAGAGAGAGAAGCGACGGATGAATATGAGCAACTGTCACTCAGATCAGGAACACTCACAGCTGCAATGACATACACACATTACACACACACACTGCTGCAATGACATACACATACACACATTACACACACACTGCTGCAATGACATACACATACACACATTACACACACACACTGCTGCAATGACATACACATACACACATTACACACACACTGCTGCAATGACATACACATACACACATTACACACACACTGCTGCAATGACATACACACATTACACACACACTGCTACAATGACATACACACATTACACACACACTGCTACAATGACATACACATACACACATTACACACACACTGCTGCAATGACATACACACATTACACACACACTGCTGCAATGACATACACATACACACATTACACACACACTGCTACAATGACATACACACATTACACACACACTGCTACAATGACATACACACATTACACACACACTGCTACAATGACATACACATACACACATTACACACACACTGCTACAATGACATACACATACACACATTACACACACACTGCTACAATGACATACACACATTACACACACACTGCTACAATGACATACACACATTACACACACACTGCTACAATGACATACACATACACACATTACACACACACTGCTACAATGACATACACACATTACACACACACTGCTACAATGACATACACATACACACATTACACACACACTGCTACAATGACATACACACATTACACACACACTGCTACAATGACATACACACATTACACACACACTGCTACAATGACATACACATACACACATTACACACACACTGCTGCAATGACATACACATACACACATTACACACACACTGCTACAATGACATACACATACACACATTACACACACACTGCTGCATGCTCTTTTTTATACAAGCACCCATACACATTGCATATCATTCACTCCTTCTAAAACTTCACAGAAATACACACACACACACATACTCACAGAGCAGCCAGTTTCCCTCAAAGCGTATCTTTAATAGCTTTAAAAGTCCTCTGCTGCCTCTCTCTCTTTGTACAGTCAGTCAGTCTACTTTTATTCTAGCTGCTGCTGGCTGGCTGGCTGGCAGCAGAATCACTCCTCACTTATCTGTGTGTGTGTGTGTGTGTGTGTGTGTGTGTGTGTGTGTGTGTGTGTGTGTGTGTGTGTGTGTGTGTGTGTGTGTGTGTGTGTGTGTGTGTGTGTGTGTGTGTGTGTCCATCTCTCTCTCTTCTCTCTTTCTCACTCTCTCGCTATCTCTCTCTTTCTCGCTCTCTTTCTCTCGTGCTCTCTCTCTTTCTCTTCCTCTCTCCTTCTCTCTCTATCTCCCATTTTTTCTCTGTAACCAAGCAGGGCCTTGTCACTATGCTGCTGGGTGACAATACTCAAATTCCATTAGGGTGACCTTTGTCCATCAATTTAAGGGTCACGGTTCCACCCAGGTACCCATGAAGTGTTGGACTACACAGGGGTGGAGTAGTCAACCTATTCCAACTAGTGCTCCGTTATTGTATTTTTCACCGTTTAGCCACTCAATGGGCTGTCTGGTGTGGCTGTAAATGTGTGATTGATGCATATCAATTATCACCTTGACCTGGCTCCTCCCCCCATCAGGGAGAGTGACATTACTATTGTAGCCGTTTCACAAAGCCGTTATCACGGAACCGTTATCTAAGAGACAATATGCGCTATGAGGACTGTTAAAATAACACCAGCTTATTTTCCCATCTGCGCTGTCCGCTCAGGTTTAACGTCGTCCAGCTGAGCAAGAAATAGAGAGCGAGAGAGAGGGGGGGGGGGGGGGTGCAAGCAACCCCTCATCTCTCCATTCCCCTTCCCTCGCCTCCTTCGGGCCACGCAGAGCAGCAGATCAATATGGGTTTTAATTGAGGAGCATGTGCATCATTCTTCTGAGTTGTAGTAGATGGGATCTGTTGGGATTTGTCCCCGAGGAAGAAAAGGATTGCAAAGAGAGAGCGACAGAGACTGGGAAATAGGACAGAATATATAGCAGGCGCTTCTTTTAGTTGTGTTTGTTTAAACTCCCGGAGCGGAGCATATGATACTTGTGCGTCGTTGCATGCACTTCTTTTCTGGGGATACCGCGTAATATTTACGCGCTGTGAAACACCGAGCTGGAGCGAAGTCTGTTCGGTCCTGGACGCACGATGCTGATCGGTAAGTCTCGAGTTTTTTACCTTTTATTCAGAAACCGCGCTGATGTGGCTTCGAGGGTCCGCTGTCCGTTCTTTCATTTCTGGAGACGTGTAGCCCACGGTCGGGCGCCTAGAACACATGACTCCAGCACTGGTCGGTTTAGCCCTTTTAAACATATGTGAATTTAATATAAAATATGACAACGTTTTATAGAAATATAGCTTTGTAAGATGTACGCGCTAGCGGGAAGACCCGTGCGCAGTTGAATTCTCAAATATGAATGAGGGACAGTCAAATTCAGACGCAGATTATTAATGTGCAGTGTTGGGTGGTAACTGTAGCCTGTGGCATTTATTTGTTTGTTTATTCTTCTGAAATGCACAAGTGGAATATGTGTCTTGCCAGACCATTGGAAGTGTAGGATACCGCAGCGACCCGAAGATTACGCACAATGATCCCGTAAAATCTCCTTCAAGTTCGGAGTTGTGGGTCGTCAATGACGTTAAGCCTGCATAATATTTATTCCTTCTATTAACAGTTCAAATGTGAGTTTTCTTTAAGATATTACGCAGGTAGGCTACCGGTCATTTTTGGGACAAAATCTTAGGCTACCGCAGAATGAATCCCCTTTTTGGAATGATGAGATATTCATATTTGAACATTTCTCATGTGATTTATCTTCAAGGACGAATCCAGTGTATGCCAAACTTTATATTCAACAAATATTCCTTTATCTGCTGTTTTGATGTTGAGCTTGAGTTGATCTCTCCTCAACTTGCCGGGTGCGTAGGCTATCGGTCGCATACCTGTGAAAGCTTGAATTAAATATTTACAGAAAGCGCTCCGCTAATGCATTTGAAAAACCACGCGGCTCCTTGTTGGTTAACTCTAATAACGTCATTATTCATGTTAGACCTTAGAAACGAAATCTGAAAGTGAATGATTGCCTTATTAAAACACGGTCCTCTCCGGGATTCTGCTTCTACAATGATAACGGGGGGGGGGGGGGGGGGGGGGGGCTCTCGACGAATCACGGTTCACAGTCGCTTCATAGATAGACTTTCTGTGGTAAAGGCTATTGCAATAGGTTAATCAATTTCGTTTATATTGTCAATAATAATTCGTGGTCATCTTACGTTTTGTAATTTAAGATATAGATTTAGTACATATCTATCGATTGTCTGCATAGTATTTTAGTTTTTTTACTTTGAGAAAGACAAAGAGGCTACTCAATAGGCAGAAATTCATTGATCAACACACACTGGTCAATTTGCATTATGGGTTATATCACACCGTTAAGCAAAATCACTAAATCCTATTATAGATCAGCCATGGCCTGCCCTCTACATAGGAGCCACCTGCCCTCTATACATAGGAGCCAAGGAGATAAGGATGACAATATGATTAGAATATGCAATAGATAACTTACATAGTATAGGCCTATTTTCTACCAGTACTTTTTATTTATTTTCCTTATAGGCCAAGGTTACAGGAACATTGCAGCAACATTGACTGCTTGTCTTACTGCTCTCCTCTGGATCTCATCACAGTTGCCTCTGAGAAACTGAAACAAGATTTATGACCCTATCAGTCCACTCTAAAATGGAGGACTTTGCCGTTGGCTCTAAACATGATCCTGCAACCCATGACAACGTTGAGGCCGTCTGTGTATTGGCAGCGTGGTTGAGAGGGGTGTGAGAGAGAAGACAGACAGACGTACTGCATGGCCGAGACTACACTAACCTAACACTGCTCTGCTGCCATTTTACTGCCCTGCCGGAGTCACTACTGGGATGTATGTGTCCTATATGACATCAACCCTGTCTCTGCATATATCAGGCATGGAGCACATCTTTCAAACTTAGAGAGACAGAGACAGAGAGCAAGAGACACACACACACACACACACACACACACACACACAGGGCCCCCTCCAGGGATGATGGATCTGTCTTTAACTGAGATTGCGGGGTGCTTACAGATCCCAGAGCTAGCTCTTAAAATGGCTTCGGTAAAACGCGCTGATGAGTCGTGCAAATGGTTTCCATTAGCATTTCTCCAGATCGTTCTTCCTGTTCGTAATGCCTTCCTGGCAGGCCTACAGGCGAGACAGATGCATGTGGAGCACAAAGCTGCCAAGGAGATGTATGGTGGATTATTTAGGAGGTCTATTTTACTCTTCTGTTCTCACCTAGACCCTCACCCTCTAGCATCGGTCAAGTCATAAACTGAAATCACCCCACCCATCAGACTGTGGTGCATAAAAACACAGGCACTTTCCAGACACAGTTTGGTGGGGGACAGCGGGATCTCACACACGCACACGCGCACGCACGCACATACACGCACGCATGAACGCACGCACGCACGCACGCACACACACACACACACACACACACACACACACACACACACACACACACACACACACACACACATACACATACACATACACATACACATACACATACACACTTACACACACACAGTTCCTTGTGGATATACTGACTGGCCAATGACATCACCATGGTCTTGTGTGAGTGGGGAAAGGTTTGTGGTCTGACTGTCACTGTGTGGCTGGAGGGGGAGGGGGGTGACCTTGCCTCTAACAACTGACCCTCACTCCACCCCTTACCCTGTTCTCCCACCTTACCCCCAGGCGGCAGAAGGCCTGATTATAGCCCTGCCTGTCTGTGCCTTTGGGAGGAGACTCTTTCCTTTCTTCTCCTCGGCGGCTCTTATCTGTGGGATCAGGGAAACGGGAGGGAGCTGAAAGGACAGGCTTAATCTGTGGTATTGGGATTGGGGCCCAGACCTGGGCTAGGCCAGGCTAGGGGTAATTACAGGGGGGTAGGGTTACCCTCTGGATGGTTGGATGGGTGGGTAGGTAGGTAGGTAGGTAGAAATGCTTACTTATAAACCCTTAACCAACAATGCAGTTTTAAGAAAATACCAACAAAAAAGTAAGAGATAAGAATAACTAATAATTAAAGAGCAGCAGTAAATAACAATAGCGGGGCTATATACAGGGGGTACCGGTACAGAGTCAATGTGGAGGTTATATACAGGGGGTACCGGTACAGAGTCAATGTGGAGGTTATATACAGGGGGTACCGGTACAGAGTCAATGTACACCGGTGCCCCAGCACAAATCCATGTCATTTTCACTGTTATTGTAATCCACAGTACACCCATTTTACATTTACATTTGAGTCATTTAGCAGACGCTCTGATCCAGAATGACTTACAGTTGGTGCATTCATAAGTGCATTTAAAAGCCTTGTGTTATGAATGTGCTTTACACAATCATGGCTATAGGCCGTGATACGATCTATATTTGACATTTCCAGGCACGGGCTACTTCTGTTCCATAGTCCAGTCTATTCTGCTGTATTGAGGCCATTCTGTTCTGTTCCCAGGCAAGCTGTGTGGAAGGCCAGTCCGTCCTGTAGCGTTGGGTAATTGGATGGCTGTTTGATGTCCCCAGGTGTTCATGGTGTAAATCAGTGGAGCTAATTAAAAGGCTGTGGAGTTGGACTGAAGAAAAAGAAACAAGTTTGTCTGAATGCCATAGTTCACTGCTCACCAACTTCCCTCTCCGAGCTCTCACATCATCATACTCCACATACTAACATCACAGGGTATGTGACATGGTATTTGTGGCATGTATGGCTGTGTCCGTGATTGTGCGTCTATGTCTTTGAGACTGTGTGTGTGTGTGTGTGTGTGTGTGTGTGTGTGTGTGTGTGTGTGTGTGTGTGTGTGTGTGTGTGTGTGTGTGTGTGTGTGTGTGTGTGTGTGTGTGTGTGTGTGTAGTAAGGCAGCCGTAGACATTTAGTTTGCTGCTCCTGGACAGAGGCAGAGACGGGCGTGATGGATGGATTTTCTGGAACTCCCATCTCCTCCTCCATCCCTCATGGTTGCCTTGGCAGTGACAGCTCTCCAACTCTCCTGGTCATTGTGACTTAACCCACCTCCACCTGCCTTGTAGGGCCAGCACACTATGCACACAGAGAGACAAAATATACAGGAAACATCCTACCTCACCCCCTATGCTATTCCACCTCCTGATCTCCCAACCGTCCTACACACGCACGCACGCACGCACGCACGCACGCACGCACGCACGCACGCACGCACGCACGCACGCACGCACACGCACGCACGCACGCACGCACACACACACACACACACACACACACACACACACACACACACACACACACACACACACACACACACACACACACACAGAGTTTCAACCTCCTTTGCCATACACACTTTGGGCCTCTTCAGAAGGTGGCGAATAGAATACAGACACATACAGACAGGCTCTGTTAACTAACACTATGTGGAATGTTGTTTTGGTAGATCTACGGTTGAAAACACTGAGTTACGGTCTCTGCTGCATTTTAAATATGATCCCAAAACCAAAGGGTCTAACTCCGCCTTCCTACATCTCAACACATCTCAACAGACAGGAACAAAGAATTAACAATCAACATAAACCCTACATCAGTCCATGATGTTTTGAACGTTCTACTGCTTTTGTTTCACACCCACACACACATTATGTTCTTCTATCCTCTTGGGGACCTTTCCTTTCAAAATGATATTTTCCCTAACCCTTACCATAATCCTAACCTTAACCCTAATTCTAAACCTATGTCCTAACCCTAAACCTAACCCCTTACGCTAAACCTAACCCCCAAGCTTAAAATAGCCTTTGTCCTCATGGGGATGTGGGAAATGTCGCCACGAGGGAGAATTTTCCTTGTTTTACTATCCTTGTGGGGACATTTGGGGATTTTAGGTCCCCACAAGGATAGAAGAACCAACCAAAGCACACACAAGCACACACACACACACACACACACACACACACACACACACACACACACACACACACACACACACACACACACACACACACACACACACACACACACACACACACACACACACTTTATCTCTCTCTCACACACACACACACACACACTTTATCTCTCTCTCTCTCACACACACACACACACACACACACACACACACACACACACACACACACACACACACACACACACACACACACACACACACACACACACACACACACACACACACACACACACACACACACACTTTATCTCTCTCTCTCTCACACACACATAGACCTGGCTATCCTACCTGCATCACCCCAGGGGCCTTGCCCTGCTCTGTATGCCTCATGGTTGTGTATGGACAGGGGGGGAGCTGGGTAGAAGCTGATTCCCAACCCCCTTTATCCAGTTAGAGCCCCCAGGTCCAGGTGCTGCTCTCTCTCTCTGTATCTACTGCCTGGCTGCGTCTCTGTCAGCACTCCTAACACGACACGGAGTTACTTACCTTGTTAGTCCCAGCAGAGATGCATGCTAGGTGATGTTTTCCTCTGATGGATCTGGGGGGGATGGTGGTGGGCTTAACGGGTTGTATAGTTCAGTCAACTAATGATGAGATGTGTCTACCTGGTCCTGCAGGGGCTTTAAGGCCATGTTCTCTCTCTCATTTTCTCTTCTTATTGAGTGTGTTCCTTAGTGTTGTTTAGTGCGTCATACATCTGTATGTACACCCTCGGTGTGTGTGTGTGTGTGTGTGTGTGTGTGTGTGTGTGTGTGTGTGTGTGTGTGTGTGTGTGTGTGTGTGTGTGTGTGTGTGTGTGTGTGTGTGTGTGTGTGTGTGTGTGTGTGTGTGTGTGTGTGTGTCAGCCTCTCTGGCCCGGGTCCACTGCGGGAAGTGACAGTCATTACAGTGAAGTGACAGTGTGGGCTTGATTGGCCTGCTTGCTGAAGTGACGTGATGATGACTGTGTTAGGGAATGGGGGAGGCTGGGAGGGAGGGCTTCTGGGAGGCATATGGGGAGCCCAGCAGGGGATCTGACAACATAAAAAGTGTTCCCTGGAACAACACTGCTGGATGCTGAACACCAAAGCCAGTCCACTTAGCCCCTTATTCTCCAAGGCTAAACATGATAAACTCCTCAGCCTATTACTGTGTGTGTGTCGTGCATATAGGTTACGTTTTAATTTGCGTTGTCAGCTTGTGTGTGTGTCTGCATGCGTGTCTGTGGCATGTACATTTTCGTTTGCGTTATATGCCTTAGTGTGTGTCTGTGTGTGTCTGTGTGTGTCTGTGTCTGTGTATGTCTGCGTGCGTGTCTGTGACATGTACATTTTCGTTTGCGTTATATGCCTATATGCCTGTGTGTGTGTGTGTGTGTGTGTGTGTGTGTGTGTGTGTGTGTGTGTGTGTGTGTGTGTGTGTGTGTGTGTGTGTGTGTGTGTGTGTGTGTGTGTGTGTGTGTGTGTGTGTGTGTGTGTGTGTGTCTGTGTGCGCAACCTCTTGCCAGCTGCGGTCTCCTGGAGGCAGCTTGCTCTTTTAAAGTGAAGAGGGTGACTCGTCCTCCACTTGACTTTGAGACCTTTAGTTAGAGGAGGAACAGAGAGGACAGACCTTAACAACAGACACAAGCCAAGAGAAAAAACAAGGACAGGAGAGAGAGAGAGTTGGTAAGGGAGATTTAAAAAGAGGTGAAAGAAGGAAAGAGCATTTCTCCTTCATTCTCTTCCAATGTGTATCCTGGTCATCACACCAGGCAGTCTAACTTCCCTAACCATTAAAGAATGGGTCGTGGCTCACAAAACAACACACGTAATTGATTTTACCATCAAAACCAGGGAGGGCATCCATCACAACCATGTGGTTCTCTCCCAGGCACTGACCTGGAATACTCCAGGGTCCACTTCACAAAATAGAGTGAAAAGGATGGTAAGGATGGTAACCACCAGTATGCATAGACACACTGGATATGTCCCAAATTACATCCTATTCCCGATATAGTGCACTACTTTTGGCCAGAGCCTAATGGTCCCTGGTCAAAAGTAGTGCACTACATAGGGAATAGGGTGCCGTTTGGGACTCAACCCCTGGTGGATCTGTTAGCTTTGTTAGCCGTTTGGCTGCTCACCTCAGCCTGCCTGTACTGGCTCTGTAATCTCAGGAGTATTTATTTAACAGCCCGCTGCGCACTGGATTAATTAGACCTGCAGTGAATTAAATGCTTTGCCCTGGTCCTCTACCCACACACACACTACCCAGCTAGCGCACAATGTTCTGAGAACCATATGCTTCTTAGAGCTTGGTGAGAGCATGGTTGTCCTATGGTTATTTTGCATACAACCTTTCCACAATGTTCTGGGAATGGTGCCAGGATATCCAGCTAGCACATAACGTTCTGAGAACCACATAGTTCTTATTTGGGAGTTTCAGTGCTCAAGGATAACTTTTTGTTCTGCGTGTTTCCTCGTGGTTTTATTAAGAGTAATGTTCAGAGAACATTAAGAAAAACGTTATTCTGTTGGAAAAGTTTTGTACTTCAGCATAACGTTCTCAGGTTCTCGGGGTTCTATTTAAAGTCATGTCAGAACGTTCAGAGAACATTAGGAAAACGTTGTGGGAAAATGTCAGTACTTCAGTAATGTTTTCTGAAGGTTTCCTTATGGCTCTATTTAAAGTCATGTTGTCAAAACATTAAGAAAACTTTCCATAAAAACCACAAAACATTAAAGTTCAAAGAACGTTATTTAAAACATAGATTCCGTTCTCAGCATGAGCAAAACTCTTGTTAAATGTGTTCAGGTGTGTTGGCTATGCCCACACACCTGATCTTAATGAGTGCTTGTTTCCTTTGAAATGGGTTTGTTTGAATAGACTAAAATGAACAGCTTTGTATGAGTTAACCTGGTGGCGCAGTGGACCTGGTCCAACCTGGTGGCGCAGTGGACTAATTCCATGGATAGAGAATAGACAATCATTGGTTCAAATCTCACTGTCTCTGGGTTACAATTAAAAAAAATGAGTTTACATGATTAATGCCTAAGCAAATTAATTTGTTCTTAGAGTTCCAAACAGTTAACCTAAGCTAACTGTGTTAGGTTATTTGAAGGTAATTCAATAATACTTATGATTTCTGTTCTCAGAACGATGAACAAACCTCCCAAGAAAACATTCTCAAATCCTCCCTGCAACTTAACATTTGTGTTCCCAGAACAGGCCAAATTTTCACTTCCATTCTCAGAATATATTTTTTTTAAACGTAGTTTTACCAGTCAGGAAACCTATGGCTTCGTTCCCAGAACCAATGGGAAACAAAACAACATACGTTCCCATAAGTTACAAGGAACCAAATGTGTTAGCCGGGAAACCGGGGGGGGGGGGGGGAGTCAGAAGCAGGTGCAAGTGAAACGTTTTAATAAAATAAAACAAAAACAAAACCAAGAACACAACACTAACATGAGGCATAACACCGATACACAAGAACAATACCAGATATGGGAGATTGACATAAAGGGGAGGAAATGATGGAAGTTAATAGAGTCCATATGTGAATTGTAATGATTCACAGGTGCACATAATGATGAGTGCCAGGTGTGCGTAATGATGAATCCCTGGAAGTGTGGTTAGTATTCTGGCGACGTCGTACGCCGGAGGGGAGGAGGAGGAGCAGAAGTGACAGTACACACCACCCCCCCAGCCCCCCCGACGTGCGTCTTCAGCCGCAGTATGACGCCGACGAGGACAAAGAGCGGGTCGGTCCGGGCGGAAAAGGTGGAAATCACGGATGTTGTTGGGGTCCAGAATGTCCTCCACCGGAACCCAACACCGCTCCTCTGGGCCATACCCCTCCCAGTCCACCAGATACTGGAGCCGACCCCCACGATGTCGGGAGTCCAGTAGGGATCTGACAGCATACACTGGGCCCCCCTCAATGTCCAGGGTGGGGGGGGGGGGGGGGGGGGGGGGGTCATGGGGACAGCATCAGGTAGGGGACCAGGAACCACCGGCCTGAGAACGGGAGACATGAAAAGAGGGTGAGATACGGTAGTGACTTGAACGGCCCCACAAACCAGGGGCTCATCCCGGATTCTGAAGTAACGGACACCGCTGGCAGTTGTGTCCTCCCTGGCCACAGTACAGACAGAGCCCCAGCTGCATCCGTCTGCGTCGTTCCGCCGCGGGAAGGCGAGGGACCCCTACCTCCATGGGTTCACTTGCCAAAGGAGGGAGAGAAGCGATGGAAATGCCAACGTTTCCGGAGGAGGTTATCCATACGGATGGCCATCGTAATGTGATGCCCCTAGGGCGAGGTTGTCATACCAGCAGGCCAGTTCCATCTGGACCTCCTCATGCAGACCTCTTCTAAATAACGTGCGGAGCGCCGGCTCATTCCATCCACTGGAAGCTGCTACACCGGAAGGTAAGCGCATACTCAGCAGCCATCTGATTCCCCTGCTGGAGCTGAAGCAGACGTTCACCTCCCTCTCTGCCATCTGCGGGATGATTGAAAATACATTTAAACAGAGCCATGAACCCCTCATAAGACTCAAGCTCTTCCTCCCTCCCAGACGGCCTTAGCTCATTCCAATGCCCGCCCAGTCAGCAGAGAAATAACCGTGGCAACCTTAGACCTCTCAGTGGTGGGGGCTCCCATCTGATCTGCGAAATAGAGGGAGCACTGAAGACGGAAGCCACGGCATTTAGATGTATATTTAGATGCATATTTCTCCAGGAGGGATAGACAGGCGTCGCTAACCTGAGCGGGTTGCTGGATGGGCTGGTGTGCTGACTCGTTGGGTAGACTGGCTCTAGAATATCCTCCGCTGTTGAGACATTGTAGACTGCAGAGAACATCTTCCATGGCCGTCCCCAGTTGAGCCAGCTGATCACGGTGTTGACGAAGAAGGTCATCTTGTTCATTGATCGTCTGGGAGAAGCCCGGTTGTCCGGCTGCTTCCATATTTTGAGTTGGTATTCTGTAATGATGGGGCGGTGAGTCGGAAGCAGGTGCAACGTTTGAATAAAACACCAAGAACACAACATTAACATGAGGCATAACGCAGATACACAAGAAAAATACCAGATGTGGGAGAGTGACATAAAGGGGAGGAAATTATGACGGTAATGGAGTCCAGGTGTGAATCGTAATGATTCACAGGTGTGCGTAATGATGAGTGCCAGGTGTGCGTAATGATGAATCCCAGGGCCGGTGGTTAGTATTCTGACGACGTCGTACGCCGGGGGGGGGGGGGGGGGGGAGGAGGAGCAGGAGCAGACGTGACACAAACACACACACTCACACACATAAACAGTACATGGAGGTTTATCAACCATCAGTCATACTGTTTCAACCCAGGTAAAATATAGTCCTACTGCAGCACTATTAGGGACAGAAGCAGTCCGTGTGAGCGGCTTTGAACCTTTCTGTCTCCATCTCAGTGGCTCTCAGCCGCAGGTTCAAATGAAGAAGAGCGAAAGAGGGAACGGGGAAAATCATGCAGATGGGAAAAAATAAAGGGTGTACTGTAGGGGAACAGTGTGGATGTACAGTAGGCTCTCATTGTGATCCACATTTCTCCTTTGTTATTATTGAGCTATATAAATAGCAATAGAAAGAGCCTACGTCAGCCACTGTAAGGCTGACGCGAGTGTCTTTCCTAGAGGAGTTTCTCCACCTTCCTTCTATACCTCTCAGGTCTGGAGAGCCTGGTGACTCAACGGCGTTGAAAAGGCCTCATGACGACATGGAGACTAGTGTTGGAATTCTATTATTCCTCCTGAGCAACCAGTCCCTCACCAGTCCCAACACTCTGCATGTATCTTCCCTCCTTCAAACTACCTGTCTCTCTCTCCTCTTTTTCTTTCTGTCTCTCATTTTCACCCTGTATCCCTTCCCCTCTATCTCCAACATCTCCTCTATCTATCTCCAAGCCACTCTGTGTCTCTCTCTCTCTCTCTGCCCCTCATAACCGTGGGAAGTAGTTTGGGGTGGGCGTGCTGCGATTTTCTTTTTAGACGACAGGGGTGAGAGGGCCTGGACAAATATTTTTGCCTGTGCTGCAGATGGCTATATCGGTCCACTAATACAGGACTATTAAAGGCCCATTGCATTACTTTTTGTGAGAAACAAAAAACGAATGTATATAACTTTTTTAATATTCATATTTTTTTTAATTCCTAGTTTTCAGGAGGTCCTGCAGCCCCCTCAGAATCCCTTTTTCCCGTGACAATGCTCCCCCTCCCACTTTCTCCCCCTCTCTTGCACAGTGAGGGGCTCAGAGGAAATATCCAGTGTCTGTGTATGCTGATTTCTGCAGCGCTGGCTGCCCTTCTGCACATTAGCGTGTGACAATGGTTCTCTTTGAAGTGGATTATCCTAGCGCCTAGTGAGGCTCCCATCCTCCCAGTCCAGCCCAGCGCTGCTGTCTGCCTGCTGCAGAAATGTGCCAGCCAACTCACTATGCAGACAGGGCCAGCTGTTAGCATGGGCACTGGCAGACAATGCACTGTACACGTGCACGCACACACACACACACACACACACACACACACACACACACACACACACACACACACACACACACACACACACACACACACACACACACACACACACACACACACACACACACACACACACACACACACACACACTGTATCACCTCGTGTGCACTCTAAACAATCACACACCTACACATGCTTTACACACATACACCCCACACACATACCCATGCTTTACACACATACACCCCACACACATACCCCTTTTCTATGTGTGCTACACACATCCTCAACACAGGGACACACACACATTCTGTGCCAGATAAGAGACACTCCCATCCATCAGTTCCTCTATCAACACTCCATCCATCTTTCTCTCTGTCTGGCTCTGTCTTCTCTCTCTCTCTTGCTCTCTCTCTCCCCCACTCCTCTCTCTCTGTCCCCCACTCCTCTCTCTCTCCCCCCCACTCCTCTCTCTCTCTGTCCCCCACTCCTCTCTCTCTCTCCCCCGCTCCTATCTCTCTATAGTCCAATCTGAAGGCGTAGTAAAGCTGCTTCTTTCATTGGAGTAAATGCCTTTATCCCAGCTCCTTTATGAGCAAGCTGATAAGGAATGCCTTTTATCCAAAGCATATAGGCTTTTTTCAACACTGTGTGTGTGTGTGTGTGTGTGTGTGTGTGTGTGTGTGTGTGTGTGTGTGTGTGTGTGTGTGTGTGTGTGTGTGTGTGTGTGTGTGTGTGTGTGTGTGTGTGTGTGTGCGTGCATATTGTGTTCAAACATGCAGTTTAGTTTAAGCATGTGACAGTTTTTTTTTAATGCCATTTATGTGAGATTATCTCATGCATGTGTCTGGATCACGTAGACACACACACAGAAGAAAAACAGGCAACTCAGGGCGGCTGAAACCTTACTGGTTTCTTCTGCTTCTTGCAATTTTAACGTGACATTTCTGTGATTACACATAATTCTATGAGCACAGTTGCGATTAAGTGTGACAAGGTAATCATCCCGCTCCCTCACTTCTGGTGTGTGTGTGTGTGTGTGTGTGTGTGTGTGTGTGTGTGTGTGTGTGTGTGTGTGTGTGTGTGTGTGTGTGTGTGTGTGTGTGTGTGTGTGTGTGTGTGTGTGTGTGTGTGTGTGTGTGTGTGTGTGTGTGTGTGTGTGTATGCATGCATATGTGTGTCTGTGTGTGTATGATTGCTCATGCTTGCGTGTGTGTTGTGAAGGAGGTTGTCTAGGGAATTGATTAAGACTGTGGAGTGGATTTGTTGGCGGGCACAGTAGATTATCCTTGGCTGTGTTTGACTCAGTAGCTGTGTAAGCTAAGCCCTGTCCAACCTACAGACTCCTGTCTCCTCTCTCCCACAGCTTTTTTAGATTCAATTAGGATCCCCATTAGCCGACGTCAGCTGCTAGTCTTCATGGGGTCAGACACATAACGAAAAAGGCATTACAGACAAAAATACTTTGCAATTTACATACATTTAAGAACATGAACGTAGACATTACAACTCGGTCAGCTAGGGTAGAGGCGTCTTCTTTTATTTGTTTTTTAAAGCTAATGTTGCTGTTTGCTTGAGTAATTTGAGATGGGAGTTCCATGTGATCATGGCTCTGTATAATACAATGCGTTGCCTTGAATTCGTTCTGGATTTGGGGACTGTGAAGAGACCCCTGGTAGCATGTCCTCTCTCCCACAGCAAAGATGTTGACAGGTGTTGGATGGCCTCTGATGAGGTGTGATGATTCAATTGAACAACAACACATGTCTTGCAGTAAGACTTTCCTTTTTTACTGATTTTAGGTTTGACAGGTCAGCCTTTATTGGCTCTCAAATCAAATCAAATCAATTTTATTTATATAGCCCTTCGTACATCAGCTGATATCTCGAAGTGCTGTACAGAAACCCAGCCTAAAACCCCAAACAGGAAGCAATGCAGGTGTAGAAGCACGGTGGCTAGGAAAAACTCCCTAGAAAGGCCAAAACCTAGGAAGAAACCTAGAGAGGAACCAGGCTATGAGGGGTGGCCAGTCCTCTTCTGGCTGTGCCGTGTGGAGATTATAACAGAACATGGCCAAGATGTTCAAATGTTCATAAATGACCAGCATGGTCAAATAATAATATTCACAGTAGTTGTCGAGGGTGCAGCACCTCAGGAGTAAATGTCAGTTGGCTTTTCATAGCCGATCATTAAGAGTATCTCTACCACTCCTGCCGTCACTCGAGAGTTGAAAACAGCAGGTCTGGGACAGGTAGCACGTCCGGTGAACAGGTCAGGATTCCATAGCCGCAGGCAGAACAGTTGAAACTGGAGCAGCAGCACGGCCAGGTGGACTGGGGACAGCAAGGAGTCATCATGTCAGGTCGTCCTGAGGCATGGTCCTAGGGCTCAGGTCCTCCGAGAGAGAGAAAGAAAGAGAGAAAGAGAGAATTAGAGAGAGCACACTTCAATTCACACAGGACACCGGATAAGACAGAAGTACTCCAGATATAACAAACTGACCCTAGCCCCCCGACACGTAAACTAATGCAGCATCTCCCCTGTTTCCTCATGTATATTTCCTTTTTTCTCTGAGACATTCATTTCTAAGTAGCTTTTTTTCATCCTACAGTTCCTGGGTCAGTCTCAGTGTAGTGATTCTCATGGTGTCCTGTGTCCTTGGCCCCAGGATGAATGCATTGTGTTGTGTTGCGTTGTGTACTGCGGTCTTGCTCTCTGTGTGACTGTGTGTCTGTGACAGAGAGCAGGGCAGAGCCTGGTAATGCAATACAATATCATGTAATAGGTTGGAGCTCTGGCCTGGTTGTAGCTCGGCTCTGTGTGGTGCCGTTCCACTTCGTTTCCCCCTCTGAAGGGAAGGCTGGAGGAATGAGACGTAGGCTACAGCCCGGCCCTAACTCCGTCTAGCAGTGCAACCGAGCACATCGTCCCCGCCGTCGCCCACACCTCCCGGCCCCCCGAACCCTGCCCAGCCAGCTGCCCCTGAGTGTGCCCACTCTGCTCCGACACCCCACCGCCGGCGCACCTCCAGCGCTGAACCCCCACAGAGCCCTAGGCACAGTTGCACCACTGTACCTGCAGCCCGAGGAGGACATTAGGGAAAGTTGTTGGACCCGGTGTAACACATGAAATCCTCCCCCGCCCCTTCTCCCTCCCCCCCCGAATCCCTCTGTGTTTCTTCCATGAGGCTGATGATTCTATTCAGGAGGATGGTAAGAACAGTAGAAAGGGGCTGATAGAACTCAACGAGGGTGAAGTGTTGTACAATGTTGTATCTGTTCAGCCTCTGGTGGTTTGACCCCAGCAGACATTTACCCAGACAGAACATCTAACAGAGAGAGAGGAGTGAATTCATCAGTGAGGGGAGATTGTGATCATACAAACCCCATGCGGCCCTCCCATCCAGTTCAAATCAGCAGCTCATTATTACAATCAAATCCACGGTGTGTTCTTTCTGCAATATCAAAATTGTGCCAGGCTGCTGTGGCTTTGTGCTTTTGGTGTGTGTGTTTGTGTGTGTGCGTGTTTGGGTTTGAATTGGTGGGGGGGTGGGGGGGGGGTGGGGGGTATTTAAGGAGATACAGTGGTATAGATGACCACATGGTTCCGGACCCAGATCACACCTTAGAATATTGTGTTTGTGCTCGGAGACAGCTGGCTTAGTATCCGTCTCGACCCGGGCATCATCCCAGACGACCAGTCAGTTCAACCCATTGACCACCGCTCTCCCTCTCTTCAGATGAATCAACAGAGTGAGTCAAGAGGTCATGACAGGGGTAATCATTAAGGGTTGGGTCAAGACAAACAGAGAAGGGCGTTCTGTAACAGAAAGAAGTGGACTGTAGTAATAGGATGTTGAAGTTAATAGATGTCGGTGCCGTGCTAGTCCTATAGAGATTGCAGAGTGAACCTGGGCTTTATAGAAGTATCTCTCTCTCTCTCTGTGTGTGTGTGTGTGTGTGTGTGTGTGTGTGTGTGTGTGTGTGTGTGTGTGTGTGTGTGTGTGTGTGTGTGTGTGTGTGTGTGTGTGTGTGTGTGTGTGTGTGTGTGTGTGTGTGTGTGTGTGTGTGTGTGTGTACGTGTACGTGTACGTGTACGTGTACGTGTGTGCGTGCGTGCGTGTGTGTGTGTGTGCGTCTGACCCCCAGCCATTTAGTCCAGTCCAGATTAACCCCTTAATCCTCTTTGTCTCAGGAGACCACCGGGCGGGGCCAGTCCGATCAGGTTTAAATCAAATCAAATCAAATGTATTTATATAGCCCTTCTTACATCAGCTGATATCTCAAAGTGCTGTACAGAAACCCAGCCTAAAACCCCAAACAGCAAGCAATGCAGGTGTAGAAGCACGGTGGCTAGCAAAAACTCCCTAGAAAGTCCAAAACCTAGGAAGAAACCTAGAGAGGAACCAGGCTATGAAGGGTGGCCAGCCCTCTTCTGGCTGTGCCGGGTGGAGATTATAACAGAACATGGCCAAGATGTTCAAATGTTCATAAATGACCAGCATGGTCAAATAATAATAATCACAGTAGTTCTGTCCTTGGGGCGGCAGGGTAGCCTAGTGGTTAGAGCGTTGGACTAGTAACCGAAAGGTTGCAAGTTCAAATCCCCAAGCTGACAAGGTACAAATCTGTCGTTCTGCCCCTGAACAGGCAGTTAACCCACTGTTCCTAGGCCGTCATTGAAAATAAGAATTTGTTCTTAACTGACTTGCCTAGTTAAATAAAGGTAAAATAAAAAAATAAATAAAGTTGTCGAGGGTGCAGCACCTCAGGAGTAAATGTCATTTGGCTTTTCATAGCCGATCATTAAGAGTATCTCTACCGCTCCTGCTGTCTCTAGAGAGTTGAAAACAGCAGGTCTGGGACAGGTAGCACGTCTGGTGAACAGGTCAGGGTTCCATAGCCGCAGGCAGAACTGTTTAGTCTGGATTAGGTGAAGTTTACTGGCAAATGTTATCTTGGGGTCAAAGGTTATGGGCGATTGGCTGTGCTGTGACACTCCAGTGTTATGTTATCTTCTTTATCACACTGTATCTGTATCATGGTAGTGTGTGCCTTGTTAAAGGAGAACATACTGCCACATAGTTACATGTCCTGTATCTGTCTGTAGCCTTTAGCTCTGTTACCGTGTCCCTCTGTCTGTCCCCTAGGGAGTCACAGTCTAAGATTACACAGGATGAGGACTTAATCTACCGTGTGTGTGTATGTGTCCAATGACCCCCAAGCTCATTCTCCATCTCTTTATTCCATCGTATTCCCTCGCTCCCTTGGTAGGTGGCACGATTTGACGCTTGCGAACACTCCAGTGGCTTTCAATTGGGATTTATATGTCCCTTTGAAATCTGCAAAGGCCTCCGTGCCTGAACAGGAGAGAGGGAGAATAGAGAGGGAGAGCGAGAGCGAGAGCGAGAGATGGAGAAGGAACGGCGAGAGATGGAGCGTTTTGTAGTTGGTTTCTCAGCTCTGTGGTTCCACTCTCTACCTCCGGAATCTGAGGGGACAGCTCACTATATCATTCAGCCGTTTCTTATTTTGTCTAACCCAGGAGTGGGCTGCCGAAGGGACAATGTGTCGATCTACCTCCCCCACTGCCTGAAGGTGAATCCCATGCATCACTCGGAGTGTGTGTCTCTCTCTCTCTCTCCCTCTCTGTCTCCCCCTCTCTCTCTCCCTCTCTCGCTCTCTCTCTCTCTCTCCCTCTCTCTCTCTCCCGCTCCCCATCTCATGCTCTCTCCCTCTCTCTCTCTCTCCCTCTCTCTCTCCCTCTCTCTCTCTCTCCCTCTCTCTCTCCCTCTCTCTCTCCCTCTCTCTCTCCCCCTCTCTCTCTCCCTCTCTCTCTCCCTCTCTCTCTCCCTCTCTCTCTCCCTCTCCCTCTCCCTCTCTCTCTCTCTCTCTCTCTCTCTCTCTCTCTCGCTCTCTCTTGCTCTCTCTCTCTCTCTAATGTGTGTGCGCGTGAGGTTTGTTCCTCGGCTATCAGGTGTCGGGGGCCATTGTTCAAGCTGGCTGAACTGAACCAGACTGAATTCCTGTGATTCACTTTTCTACTCCAGCCGTGTTAAAGCAAACAAATCCCATGTGGCGTTCTATGTTTGACTAGACTTAAGAACCATTAGGCAGTCGGTTATTTCTGTCTCTTGTGTGTCTATCTTTCTCTTACTCTTTTTTCTTTTCCCCACCCTCTTATCTCTCTGTTCCTACACTACATATCCGCTCCGCTGTGTCCTTAAACAGTTCCTAAAGTTATTCTCTGCACTCTGTTGTCGATACAGGCCGTGGCTATACGGCTGATAGGAGTTAATGGAGTTCTTTGGTTTAATACAGAAGTGAGTGTTTATCAGTGGTCTCTGGGGCTTTGCTGAGGGGAAATGGCGAAATGGGTTTGAAATTCCTGGTGCTTGTGCTCTTTCTGCGCCGGCTCATAAAAGCCAGGGGAAAGGTTACTGCAAATGTCACTCAGTGTTGGGCTGATGAGCAAGGCTCTCACTCCCTCCACCCTCCATCTTCCCCCCTCTGCCCTGCACCCCATCTCCCCAGGCACATGGCCCTCTCTCCCTGTATTTTCCCGCACCCCAACCCTCATAGCCCCCACCAGCTCTTTTGACAAGAGACACAGACCAGTGGTTCCCTCCTCATCCTCTGACGTGGTGTACCCGCTCCTCCACCTCCCTCTGCCCAGCCTTGTCCCTCTGAGGCAGCCCTCCACCCCTCTCCTGTCAACCCCTCTCCTCTTCCAAACACCCCCAGCTATCGTATTGTCATGGAGGTTACACGCCTGTCACTTTGTGTAAACAGGAACTGAATAATTCACCAGGTATGATGGTTGACTGGATCAGCTGAGAACCCTCATGATGATCACAGATCCATCCTAGATTATTTCTGGCTAGATCCACTCACAATATCAAGCTAATGAAAAAAGACTCAGACCCACTTTGAGTCACAGGACTTACTGGATGGTTGGGCGTCCTAAACCTGTGAGATGCCTGTTTCCTGTAAGATATCCATCCATAATATATTCCTCCCTCATGGCATCATATCCAAAGCCCTCTAACTGATTACTAGGGTTTCATCGCCACTGCTTTTCACTGTCATATTACCTAGAAGAGAAGCTGTTTCTCTCGCCTTTGATATTGTTTTCTCTTCAGGTTCTTTTAACCAAACTGTTGATGGTTAACCTAAAGCAGAAAACCCTTTACGGTGGGTTAATGTAGTGTTAGAGAGAGAGAGAGAGAGAGAGAGAGAGAGCGAGAGGTATCTGAGCAGGCGAATGAGAGACATCAGAGTGCCAGGAGGCGGTGTACTTCCCTGCTGCTCAAGTGATTGGGTATCTGTCCTTATCGCCACACCGGCAGGTGGCTGAGGCCCACTCTACTCCTTCTGAAAGGATGCACAATTACATAGCTGCTGCCGCGGCGACCACAGCTCGCCCATTACCCCCCACACCCCACCACCCTGCTAGCCAATCACAGCTCAGGAGTCCTGTTATGGCCCCTACTGCACCAAACACCTGCACAGACCCTGATAAGAATCCTGCTGCCCCTATGTCTGTCTCCCACTCTGAGACCAGGCAGGGGAAAGAAAGGCCTTAAACTGGAGTGGAAGAGCTGAGAAGGACTACATGGTCTTTCATTGATTGCTTTTCAAATGTAATGGTTTATGTGTATTCTTTATAGTGGGGATCAAAACCATATGAGCATCTTAAGGCAGCCCGTGAAGGCTTTGGGGGGTGATTATTCTGCCGTGTGTGTGGGTAGGTGGGTGGGTGGGTGCGTGTGTTTTGGTTGTATAAATCCATAAAGCAAGATGGCGGTCCAGCCTAGCCTGGGTGTGTTTACTCTGTTGGAATGATGTCTCGCATGTACAATCCTCCTTCTGTTTCATCACCGGTCTTTGTAATTACACACGAGGAATGAGAGGAGAGGTAGCCAAGCCAGCGCTTTGAGGAAGGGGAGAAAAGACAACAGAGATCAGAAAGCCTCCTCACAAAGACATGCCAATTTGCAGCTTGCAGCTGTTTCTCTTCTGAGAGCGAGCATGTGGATAGGCTGTTTTCTCTCCCCTCATCCAGACAGCTAGGGATTGTTTCTAGGACATCTCTCGCTAGCCGGGGCTGGCTGCTGATTGGGGGGGGCTGGTGTTTTGGCAGGGGACGAGGATGACACTTCTGTTGTCTTCACTTCTACAGCGTCGTCTGTCTGTCAGCTGGGCGGAGCGCTGTTGTTGTGAGCCGTTAACAGGTGTTTCAGACACCGACGTGATAAGGGAGAAGCATAGAAATAGAGAGAGACAGAAGATGTCTACACATCCGCCTCCACTGCTGGGCTGTCAGCTGTCCTGTACTGTGTCAAGACAGGCTTTACTGTAGTGTGGAAGAAACCGGTTCGCTCAGGAACTGATAGCATATGTGTAACTATGTGTTCGACATTGAATTGTGTACACTGTGTGTGTGCATCTGTGTAGTTGTTTGCCCTCCACTTGTCCAAGCCAGACTCTCACCTTTGTTCAGCTGCATATGCTGTTGGAGGTGAAACCAAAATGAGCCTAATCAATCTATCTGGCGCCCATAAGGCACGGCACCGCTCGTTTCAAATGAAGTCCCCCAGATGTGCTTCTGTAGATTAATCTCGGCGCTCACGAGCAATTATTCTGCCAGCGCCGCTGAGACATGAGGCTTATTTGAAACAATTAGAGCCCAGTTCGGTCAAAATGAACTCGTTCATTTTCCAACCTCGGTCGGTGATTGCGAGCGACGGCATTTTAAAGAGCTGTAGTCACATGATTGGTTTCCTAGCATGTCCTTCAAGCATGTCATAAATACATGAGGTGTGACCAGACAAGACACTTGACACGGTTTACAGTTGACGAGGCTGGTATTGATTTACATGTCGTTATTTCAGGTGGCTGAGGTTTAGCTGTGGACAACTGTCAACTAACCATCCAACTGCTGCAATGAATTTCTTGGCAAACAAACTGGAATTTTAATTGACAAAAAAGGTTCGATCTTGGAACATTTTAGAAGTCAGTGGGTTATCATCAAGTCTCCTCCCAAATATGTAGGACACGTAGTACTGTGGTGGCAGAATGTGGAGTTCTCCACAACAGTACTGTGCTGGTTGATTGTTCCCAGGCTTATACTGTAGTACGTCTGTAGGAATACAGTAAACCTCCTTCCATCTCCTGGTACCACATTGGGCCCAGTTAACCTGTCTAGGATCAGCGTGGCGCTAGCGGCACACCCCCCCCCCCCCCACTGAAAAACCAGTGCCGCGAAATTCAAAAAAAATATTTTTTTTAAATATTTAACTTTCACACATTAAAGTCCAATACAGCTAATGAAAGACACAGATCTTGTGAATCCAGTCAACATTTCCGATTTTTAAAATGTTTTACAGGGAAGACACAATATGTAAAGATGTACATCTATTACCTAAAAACACATTAGCATAATCCACCATCTTTTATTTGTCCACCAACACCAGTAGCCATCACCAATTCGGCTAAACTAAGATATTTATAGCCCCTAACCAACAAAAAAACTCATTAGATGACAGTCTGATAACATATTTATGGTATGGGATAGGTTTTGTTAGAAAAAAGTGCATATTTCAGGTAGACTTCATAGTTTACAATTGCACCCACCATCACAAATGGACTAGAATAATTACAATGAGCAACGTGTTTACCTAACTACTAATCATCAAACATTTCGTAAAAATACACAGCATACACGAATCGAAAGACACAGATCCTGTGAATACAGACAATATTTCAGATTTTCTAAGTGTCTTACAGCGAAAACACAATAAATCGTTATATTAGCTTAGCACATAGCAATTAGCAGCCCAGCATTGATTCTAGCCAAAGTGAGCGATAAAAGTCAACATCGCCAAAAGATATTAATTTTTTCACTAACCTTCTCAGAATTCTTCCGATGACACTCCTGTAACATCACATTACAACATGCATATACAGTTTGATCGAAAATGTTTATATTTAGCCACCAAAATCATGGTTAGACAATGTGAAATGTAGACAAGCTGGTAAAGAAAATGTCCTTGCGCCACTTAGACAGTGATCTACTCTTATACATAAATACTCATAAACGTGACTAAAAAATACAGGGTGGACAGGGATTGATAGACAATTTAATTCTTAATACAATTGCGTTATTACATTTTTTAATTTATCCTTACTTTTCAATACAGTTTGCGCCAAGCGAAGCTACGTCAAAAAACATGGCGTCCTAAGCCACTAAAATGTTTCGACAGAAACACGATTTATCATAATAAAAATGTCCTACCTTGAGCTGTTCTTCCATCAGTATCTTGGGCAAAGGATCCTTTCTTGGGAGAAATCGTCTTTTGGTGGAAAGCTGTCCTCTTGCCATGTGGAAATGTCAACTGCGTTCGGGATGAACTGAAAAGCGTGCCCAACTTTTCACATCGTTGCAAAAATAAATGTCCCAAAATCGCACTAAACGGATATAAATTGCTATAAAACGCTTTAAATTAACTACCTTATGATGTTTTTAACTCCTATAACGAGTGAAAAGATGACCGGAGAAATATAACAGGCTAAACTAACGCTTGGAACAGGAGCGGGTCGGTGTCCAGCACGCGCGTTACGCAGCTCCAAAAGAATGACTAGCTTCAGGGTTTTTTCATTTGTAGGGCCTGTGAACGAGCAATCGACCCCGTTGGAATCGTCATCACGTAAAGGCATCCAGGGGAAGACGTAAGAAGTGTCCGTATAGTCATAGCAACGACAGTGCCCTTTTAAATGACTTCAGAAGAGTGGCCAACATTTCTCAAATCTGACTCCATGTCAGGGAAATTGCTGTAGAATGGGCTCTGTTCCACTTAGAGACAAAATTTCAACTCCTATAGAAACTATAGACTGTTTTCTATCCAATAATAATAATAATATGCATATTGTACGATCAAGGATTTTGTGGGAAGCCGTTTAAAAAATTAGCCAAATTAGCATAAGTAGTCTAAACAGCGCCCCCATCCCCAACAGGTTAAAGGAACCTTCAGAGCAGCACTAAGGCCACATTAGGTTAGGTGAAGAGAACAGTGCCCGGTGTCTCTGGCTTCCCTTGCCTTGCTAGCTTCATGTAGAGTTGGAAAAGTGAAGAAAACCCCACTCAGCCTGCAGCTAGGACTTAACAAGAACAAAGCTTTGCCTTTTTATAGCAAGTACAGATTTCCATTAAGACTTATAATTGGCCGTAGATGTACGCCTAAGAGAGGAATTCAAATTGAGTGTTAAACGGAAAAGGGGGAAAAACAAAGAGCCTGGAAATGGGGTGAGATTTAAGAAGAGAGGCAAATGGGCATGGAGACTAATAATCAGTGAGTCATTTCATGACGAAGGCAAGGTATCTGTGCCTTCAGGTTCTTTCAGTCGGCTCCGGCTTAGAACCATTCTGAAACAAACAGCAGACGCCACGACAGCAACAAACGGTGTTCCCTAGTTTCCTATGCCATGTAAGCTATACAATAGATAGGTATTTGTGCTTCTTAGCGACTCAAATCAAATCCAATCAAAGTCTATTTGTCACGTGCGCCGAATACAACAGGTGTAGACCTTACAGTGAAATGCTTACTTACAAGCCCTTAACCAACAGTGCAATTTTTAAGTAAAAAAAAAGGTATTCTGTCCCATTTACTGTGATTCATGTCACGTTCCTGACCTGTTTTCTCTTGTTTTGTATGTCTTTATTGGTCAGGGCGTGAGTGTTGGGTGGGTAGTCTATGTTTTGTATTTCTAGGTTGGTTTTTGTGTTCGGCCTGGTATGATTCTCAATTAGAGACAGGTGTGTATCGTTGGTCTCTAATTGAGAGTCATACTAAGGCAGCCAGGGTTTCACTGGGGTTTTGTGGGTGTTTGTTCCTGTGTCCACACATGGACGGTTGAAGGTTAGTCACATTTGTTGTTTTGTAGTGTCTTGTTTGCTGTTGTCATTAAAAGATGGCTTATTTCCCTCAATCCGCATCTTGGTCCTATCCATGCTCCTCCTCGTCTAAGGGGGAGAACAACAATGACTGCCTTTACAGAAACACCCACCACAACAGGACCAAGCGGATTGAGGAGAGAGAAAAGGAACTAAGGCACTGGACACAGGAGGAATGGTCTTGGGAGATCATGGACGGAAAGGGACCCTGGGGAAGGGTTGGAGAGAATCGCCGCTCTCGGGAGGAGAGGAAGGCAGCCACAGCCCAGGAGCGCTGGTATGAGGAGGCAGCACATAGGAGAGGCCGGAAGCCCGAGAGGCTCACCCAAAAATTTCTTGGGGGGGGGGGGGCTAAAGGGGAGTGTGGCGAAGCCGGGTTGGATACCTGAGCCAACTCCCCGGGCTTGCCGTGAAGTAAGAGGGCGTCGTACTGGTCAGACACCGTGTTATGCGGTAAAGCGCACGGTGTCCCCAGTACGCGTGCTTAGCCCAGTGCGGGCTATTCCACCTTGCCGCACTGGGAGGGCTAGGTTGGGCATCGAGCCGAGTGCCATGAAGCCGGCCCAACGTATCTGGTCTCCAGTACGTCTCCTCGGGCCGGCGTACATGGCACCAGCCTTACAGGTGGTGTCCCCGGTTCGCCTGCATAGCCCAGTGCGGGCTATTCCACCTCGCCGCACTGGCAGGGCTACGGGGACCATTCAACCTGGTAAGGTTGGGGAGGCTCGGTGCTCAAGAGCACGTGTCCTCCTTCACGGTCCGGTATATCCGGCGCCACCTTCCCACCCCAGCTCAGTACCACCAGTGCCTACACCACGCACCAGGCTTCCAGTGCATCTCCAGAGCCCTGTTCCTCTTCCACGCACTCTCCCTATGGTGCGTGTCTCCAGCCCGGTACCTCCAGTTCCAGTACCACGCACCAGGCCTAGAGTGCGCCACGAGAGTCCAGTGTGCCCAGTTCCTGTTCCCCGCACTCGCCCTGAGGTGCGTGCCCTCAGCCCGGACCTGCCGGAGTCCCTCAGCCCGGACCTGCCGGAGTCCCTCAGCCCGGACCTGCCGGAGTCCCTCAGCCCGGACCTGCCGGAGTCCCTCAGCCCGGACCTGCCGGAGTCCCTCAGCCCGGACCTGCCGGAGTCCCTCAGCCCGGACCTGCCGGAGTCCCTCAGCCCGGTGCTGCCCCTTATCCCGGTGCTGCCCCTTATCCCGGTGCTGCCCCTTATCCCGGTGCTGCCCCTTCATTTAAGTGGTGTTAGTGGGAGGGTGGTCATTGGGAGGGGGATAAAGAAGCGGGGATTGATTATGGTGGGGTGGGGACCTCGCCCTCAGCCTGAGCCACCACCGTGGACAGACGCCCACCCAGACCCTCCCCTAGACTTTGTGCTGGTGCGCCCGGAGTTCGCACCTTAAGGGGGGGGTTCTGTCACGTTCCTGACCTGTTTTCTCTTGTTTTGTATGTCTTTATTGGTCAGGGCGTGAGTGTTGGGTGGGTAGTCTATGTTTTGTATTTCTAGGTTGGTTTTTGTGTTCGGCCTGGTATGATTCTCAATTAGAGACAGGTGTGTATCGTTGGTCTCTAATTGAGAGTCATACTAAGGCAGCCAGGGTTTCACTGGGGTTTTGTGGGTGTTTGTTCCTGTGTCCACACATGGACGGTTGAAGGTTAGTCACATTTGTTGTTTTGTAGTGTCTTGTTTGCTGTTGTCATTAAAAAATGGCTTATTTCCCTCAATCCGCATCTTGGTCCTATCCATGCTCCTCCTCGTCTAAGGGGGAGAACAACAATGACTGCCTTTACAATTCATTACCAGAAGGTCATATAGCCCATCTAAATAAACACTTTGAATATGCTTTCTTCTCGCACGCAGAATGCTGTGGCAATGTGTGTAATTGTTCATTAATTTTGAAGTACTTTTCTCCCGTTTGTTTCCTTAGTGTTCTGAGATCACTTGCAAAGAATGGCACAGAGGTTGGACTTAGTCATATTATTGTCTTGTTCATATCCTTTGATGTCTGAAGTCTGTGTACAGTGTGTGTGTGCGCATGTGTTAGTTATGCGTGGGTTGACTTATAAGCCACAGTCCCTACGGTTATATCTGCGGGCGGACAGGTTTAGGGTCATTACATATTGTGTAGATGAAGGGCAGGTGGGTGGCGGGCGGTTTGAATCAAGAGAACTATATATATATTTTTATCCATAAATGTATACTTCTGGTGCAATTTATATCTATTGGCTACATTGAGGTTTTTCTTTAATCATTTTATACTATCATGCATTAGCCTAGGGGTCTAACTGTACGCGCGCCAAATAGCCTACATGTCAATCGCCAAATGCTTTTGGGAACGGGCAAAAAAAGCTAACGTCAATCCAAGGAGGCAAAAAGGACAATGTTGGAGTATAATTCAATAAACTGCAAAATGGAGAGTTGAAAATAAAGAGAAGGGAGGGTCAGAAAAGTAATGTTTGGGGAAGATTTGGTGAAGTGGTAAAAGACGATGATGGCAGTACTGGCTGTGTTCTGTGTGGTGATTGTTAGGCGCTATACAAATTCCACTGTCACAAGACGGGACTTCAAATAGGGGTATGGCATATCAAGGGAATTGTAGCCTCCTGTTCAGATGGGATAAATGGAAACTGAAATCTGGACACTGACTCTATGTCCATAACCTCTCACATAGCCTTAATATTAACTCCTGCAGAATTAAGCATTTCTTGCAGTAAAATGACACACCAAATGTAGCCAACATTTTTACTAAATATGATTTCTTTCTTTCAGCCTCTTGAGACAATGCGAATGCTCAGTTGGATACGATCTGTAGAGGTGCTCTCTTTATCAGCATCATAAAAGCTGATAGTATTTCAACCACATAAAAGAGGCATTCAAGCCGAACTGAAATCTTATCAGAATGTCGTTTTCACAGCCTTCTATTTCCTTACAACACTTCAAGCTGATGTCATTTGGACGTTTTGCACAGAAAATCATTTTGCCCGGGGCCCTAACCGTATTTGCTCTTTGAAAGAAGATGACAGAGAGAACTTTTTTCCTTTTGTCGATTTATGACATTATTCTGGTGAGCAGGGGTTGATTTAGTCTTCTAGGGCAGGTGTTCTGTGCACCCCGTCTATTTCTATGGCCACAAGCACTGTTCATGACACAAACTGTTCACCCCCCCCCCCCCCCCCCCCCCCCCCCCCTTGTTGGCGGAGAGAACATTTAGAGAACATATTTCCTGCAATTCTAGACATTTTGCCACGTGGTGCAGAAAACATTTGAGTTTTAAAGCTCATTTTCTTGCAATACATTGTGCCATGTCTAATGTGTATTCATGTGATTCAAACATTATAACAAAATCTATGGGCAAAGAAAAAAACGTTAGCTGACATGGGCTAGTTGATCTGGACATTTCTGACAAGTTATAAATAGCTCTCTAATGTACGCGATGACTGACATGACAAGAGGAAAACTGATGGTGTACTACCCAGTTTCCAAATTGCACCTTGTACATTCTACCATTACAACTTTCAAGAGTATGTTGAAAGCAGGACTGACCCCACAGTGGATGCCAAACTGTGTGGTGCGTCCCTGAGGGGTTGGGAGGAGGGGTGCATGTATCTAACTATCGAAAAGTTGACTAACAAATAGCCTACCAAAATGTTGGATATTATAAGCAGAAACATATCTAAATCAGGCCCCAAAATGTACAACAACAAAAACCTTCACTTTATTGCATATAGTTGGGCGGTTATTGGCAATTGCGGGTGTTTGCGGGTGGACAAACAGCTGACCCGCGTACCACGTGTGTGTCTGTGACTCTTTACTCTTTCTCTCTCTCTCACTTCTCTCTCATCAGCGTAGAGATATATTTAGCAATCAACCTCTTCCTCATACTTATTTTCACCAACCTCAAATCCTACTCGTCCTCCAATCGGGGACCCTCGGCTGGCCCACCGTGGCTAATCAGTCTATAATGAGATGTCACAGTTGGCATGACGGCGGAGTGATGGTCGGCCGCTCAGCCCGAAATGTATTCATGTAAAAAAAAAAAAAAAAAAAAAACACGAAGCAGTTAATGCCACTTCCACAAATGACTCAATTTGCTGAGGAAATGAAACTAATCTGAGCTCCTGTCAATCCTACAGGGATTCCCAATCCCTGGGTCTGGGAGTGTAGCCAATCTGTATGAGGAGCACATTTATCGTTCCTATCCATTACATTTGTGCGATGGGCTCCTGCTTAACATAATCCATCATCAAGTAGTAGACTCTGTGAAACGTATTTTGAATTCGTTTTGACACACCAATAATATGTGCAATGTATGATGGTAATGATGGTTAGGTAATGATGATATAAGCTATACGCTAACCACTTCCTTTATGAATGTTAAAGCTGTGTATGCACATTACCTCTGGTGACTTGGAGGCCCTTTAAAGGTGCTTCACATAGGATTTGATAGAATTTTTGCATTGTCATTTCAGAAAATGTCCATAATATTATACCAGCTTCTAACAGCTTGTAAAAACAATATATTTTGTTACTGAAAATATATTTAACAGCGATTTTAGATGGTATAATGATTCCCTACACTGTACAGTGCTTGTTTTCTCACATAAACTGAAATTTAGCGAATAGTGTCGAATTTTAGCAGCCAGGAAAGGACAGACTAGATAACCCAGACACCAAGTCAGAACAGCTTTCCTAGTTTGACAACCGATGTTGCTCCAGCTTGAGACATCAATAGGCGAATGTCACAGCCAAACACTGGCAGGCAAGTAATACTGTGAAACACGATCATTCCGCTATTAGCACCTGATATGGACATTTTCTGAAACTAAAATGCTAATTATTATTTTTTTAAATCCTACGTGTAGTACCTTTAAAAAGCACCTCTATTTTATACTTATAGGCATCTGCTTCTGCCTGGAGGTAGGGCCCGTCACTATCTCTCAAAAAGGGGGAGAGCAGATAAGAAACTCCAGGAATACTTACTTAAAATTCTTGCCCTCAAAAAAGGAAAGAAACATTTCTTTTTCTGAGGTTGTTTTTCTGTTTATCGACACGCTGAATTTCCGTGTACAGCTGCCTCTACAGAGCTATAGCCAGCCGTGGGCGCCCTTCTGCATAGATTAATGCATTTGATATGTCCTCCTCCTCCTCCTATTTTCCTCCTGGTTTAGTGCTAGAAATCATAACTGTCTCCTCTCCGTGGCTGGGGCTTTGCTCTCCCCTCATGGAGCTGTGCAGGGGGGGAGCTCATGGAGCTGTGCAGGGGGGAGCTGGGCAATTTGTTTCTGGATGGCTCCAGGCTTATCGGCTCTGCTCGACAGATGGGCCGCGTGCCTGCCTTCTCTCCTCTCCTCAGGTCCGTTGGGGGTAGGCGCACGCTGCTCTCTTTGCTGCGCCTGACAAAACTCATTACAGGTGCTCCCCAGGAGAGACGATGTCTCCACGAGGTCCCGTTACCCTTGCCGAACCCCGCGTCGCCGCGGAGTGCCGCCGACCCGTAGCCAAAGAGACAAAACTCATTTGGGAGTTTCAGTATGGTTGAGTGATTCTGGACTCACATTCTCAAGGCTCACAGGTTACAGACACATAGTGAGGGAAGGCCTCGTCTACAACGACAAAACACCACATATGAGGTGTTATACCAGATATCAACTGGCAGATATGAGGAAGAGGATTCTGAGGATTTCTACTAAGTAAAAGCCGCATTTAACAAAGAAGTTAATAAGGCACCGATACATTTAAAAAATATATATATTATTTAACCTTTATTTAATTAGGCAAGTCAGTTAAGAACAAATTCTTATTTACAGTGATGGCCTTCACGGTATGCTTCATATAGACTATTTATTCATCTTAATGATATTTTCCATCAATAAATGTTCAAATCAACGGCTTCGCGAAACATGAACTGACTATATCTCTGGGTCGTGTTTGAAGAGACCTGCCTTCGTTTCTCCTCGTAATTGAATTTAAGCTATAACCTTGTGGTTAGTCAATAGCAGCAACACAAGCAGAAGCTGATGTTTGCGTGTGATAACGCCAACGTGGCAGAGTGGTAGCGTCTCAGGCCAGGGGCTGTTATTGATCCTATTTAAACTGCTGTCTCGCTTCATCTTTTATTCATTGGCTTTGGTTCATTTACTTATGCACCTTAAAACATGGAGTAACGCTGAGCGGCCCGAGGCGTTGTTTCACTCTGATTCTCCACTCTTCTGCTCTTATCATCCCTTCTGCTCAGGGCTTCTCAGATTCTCAGATAGGGACGATTGTAATGGGATGAAGACTGTGTGATGTCTATTTATAAAGCGTAGCATTTTTTCCCCCACCTTTATTTAACCAGGTAGGCAAGTTGAGACAAGTTCTCATTTACAACTGCGACCTGGCCAAGATAAAGCAAAGCAGTGCGACACAAACAACACCACAGAGGTACACATGGAACAAACAAACATACAGTCAATAACACAATAGAAAAAAAATGTCTATATACGGTGTGTGCAAATGAGGTAAGATAAGGGAGGTAAGGCTATAAATAAAGTAATTACAATTTAGCAATTAAACACTGGAGTGATAGATGTGCAGAAGATGAATGTGCAAGTAGAGATACTGGGGTGCAAAGGAGCAAAAATAAATAAATAACAGTATGGGAATGGTGTAGTTGGATGAGCAATTTACAGATGGGCTATGTACAGGTGCAGTGATCTGTGAGCTGCTCTGACAGCTGGTGCTTAAACTTCGTGAGGGAGATATGAGTCTTTCCAGTCATTGGCAGCAGAGAACTGGAAGGAAAGGCGGCCAAAGAGGAATTGGCTTTGGTTGTGACCAGTGAAATATACCTACTGGAGCGCGTGCTACGGGTGGGTGCTGCTATTGTGACCAGTGAGCTGAGATAAGGCGGGGCTTTACCTAGCAAAGACTTATAGATGACCTGGAGCCAGTGAGTTTGGCGATAAATAGGAAGCGAGGGCCATCCAACGAGAGCATACAGGTTGCAGTGATGCGTAGTATATGGGGCTTTGGTGGCAAAACGGATGGCACTGTGATAGACTGCATCCAATTTGCTGAGTAGAGTGTTGGAGGCTATTTTGTAAATGACATTGCCGAAGTCGAGGATCTGTAGGATAGTCAGTTTTACGAGGGTATGTTTGGCAGCATGAGTGAAGGATGCTTTGTTGCGAAACAGGAAGCCGGTTCTAGATTTAATTTTGGATTGGAGATGCTTAATGTGAGTCTGGAAGGAGAGTTTACAGTCTAGCCAGACACATAGAATATGTGGACATCTACAAATAGCTAAGTCCGAACTCTCCAGAGTAGTGAGGCTGGACGGGCGGGCAGGTGCTGGTAGCGATCGGTTGAAGAGCATGCAATTATTTTAACTTGCATTTAAGAGCAGTTGGAGGCCACGGAAGAAGAGTTGTATGGCATTGAAGCTCGTCTGGAGGTTAGTTAACACAGTGTCCAAAGAAGGGCCAGAAGTATACAGAATGGTGTCGTCTGAGTAGAGGTTGATCAGATGATCACCAGCAGCAAGAGCGACATCATTGATGTACACAGAGAAGAGAGTCGGCCCGAGAATTGAACCATGTGGCACCCCCATTGAGACTGTCAGAGGTCCGGACATCAGGCCCTCCGATTTGACACACTGAACTCTGTCTGAGAAGTAGTTGGTGAACCAGGCAAGGCGGTAATTTGAGAAACCAAGGGAATCTGTAATTACTGTTGGGGAATATAGTATTTCTTTAAACACTGTGGCACTAAGGCTTTGTTTATCCTGTCTTTATTGGGGTTTCTTATGAGGACCATGACCATGTTGGGTGACATTTTATTAGGATAGTCTGGGTAGTCCACCTGTAGATTCTCTACAGATGGTCATACTATCAACAAACTACACAGGTGTATAAAATCGAGCTCACAGCCATGCAATCTCCATAGACAAACATTGGCAGTAGAATGGCCCGTACTGAAGAGATAAATTACGTTCAGCGTGGCACCATCATAGGATGTTTGTCAAATTTCTGCCCTGCTAATTGTGTCCCGGTCAACTGTAACTGCTGTTATTGTGAAGTGGAAACGTCCAGGAGCAACAACGGCACAGCCGTGAAGTGGTAGGCCACACAAGCTCACAGAACGGGACCGCCGAGTGCTGAAGCGCATAGCACATAAAAATTGTCTGTCCTCGGTTGAAACACTCCCTACCCAGTTCCAAACTGCCTCTGGAAGCAACATCAGCACAATAACTGTTCATTGGGAGCTTCATGAAATTAATTTCCATGGCTGAGCAGACGCACACAAGCCTAAGATCACCATGCGCAATGCCAATTGTCAGCTGGAGTAATGTAAAGCTCGCCGCCATTGGACTCTGGAGCAGTGAAAACGCGTTCTCTAGAGTGATGAATCACGCTTCACCATCTGGCAGTCCGATGGATGAATCTGGGTTTGGCGGATGTCAGGAGAACGCTACCTTCCCCAATCCATAGTGACAAATGTAAAGTTTGGTGGATGGTCTGGGGCTGTTTTTCATGGTTCGGGCTAGGCCCCTTAGTTCCAGTGAAGGGAAATCTTAACGCTACGACATACAATGTCATTCTAGACGATTCTGTGCTTCCAACTTTGTTGCAACAGTTTGGGGAAGGACCTTTCCTGTTTTAGCATGACAATTCCCCCATTGCTCAAAGCGAGGTCCATACAGAAATGGTCTGGCGATATCATTGTGGAAGAACTTGACTGGCCTTGCCAGAACCCTGACCTCAACCCCATCAAACACCTTTGGGAGGGATTGGAACGCATATGGCGAGCCAAGCCTAATCGCCCAACATCACGAACTCACAAATGCTCTTGTGGCTGAATGGAAGCAAGTCCCCACAGCAATGTTCCAACATCTAGTGGAAAGCCTTCCCAGAAGAGTGGAGGCTGTAATAGCAGCAAAGGGAGGACCAACTCCATATTAATGAGATGTTCGACGAGTAGATGTCCACATACTTTTGACCATGTAGTGTATCTGTTGATAAGAAACTACTTGCTAAGGTTAAGGTCAGGATAAGGGTTAAGGTTAGGGTTAGTGCCCAGGGTTAGGGTTAATAGATAGTTAGTTGAAATGTTACATTTTTCTTCTTGAGCGGATGGTCAGAGGGCCGGAATATAATTACAAATAACTTGTAGACTGCAAATTGACTGCAAGAAGCCCAAACAGATATAATATTTGACTAAAACATAATCATTCCAAACCTTGATTACATTTGTATAAGATCACATATACAGTATCTCTCTATTATGCGTGAGAATACTTTGGAACAGATTTATATTTAAATCACATTGAACTGATTATATGATGTTTTTACAGTCTTTTATGTCTGACAATAAAAATGAAAAATATTTTAATCTGAAAACTTGGGGGGGCAAATGAAATGACCCGGGGGCCAAATTCGGCCCTTCGGCCTGCCATTTGGGAAACCCTGCTGTAGAGCATCGACAGATGAACTATCCAAATAAAGTGTTACCCCATGGTGCAGCTGCTGGTCGAGTATCAATTTTTTCCAACCCAATGGTTAGGATTCGGCGCTCTCACCGCCACGGCACGGGTTCGATTCCCGGTCAGGGAGCTACTCCTTGGGCTCCCGAGTGGCGCAGCGGTCTAAGGCACTGCATCTCACTGCTAGAACTGTCACTACAGACCCTGGTTCGATCCTGGGCTGTACCACAACCGGGTGTGATCAGGAGTCCCATTGGGCGGTGCACAATTGGCCCAGCGTTGTCCGGGTTAGGGTAGGGTTTGGCTGGGGTAGGCTGTCATTGTAAAATAAGAATTTGTTGTTAACTGACTTGCCAAGTTAAATAAAAGTTAAATAAAAAAATTCTAAAATAAAAAATCCCTAATTTCCCAACATTAGTTGCATCCTACTGTACACCCTTCTCCTTTATTGAAGGGCACTCCTACTGTGCCAGTCCCATCCCCACCTCAACATATTTCTTTAGGGAGCATCAAAAGTAGCCTGAACGGCAGACGGACAGTGTTAGTGGAGTTCATATTCACACGGACGACTATCTGACTTTGAACATTTTCTCTGAAAGACCCTGTCACAGGGAAGGTTGCGTTTTCCTCCCTCCTGACTGTACCCTATTTTCCAATGGCAGGTCAAACTGTGCCTAGCCATGTGTTAAATCAGGTCGCATGGAGGCTTCTGTCACCTCCCACTAGCAGGAGAAAGAGTTTTTGGAGATGAAGGGGAACGAGATAGAAGGTGAAAGGAGGACAAAACGAAGCAGGGGGGAGTAGTTTTCAACAACCAATTACCTCACTGGTTTCCTGGAGAAAGTGCACTAACCTAGTTTGGTTGGTGGAAGTGGTTGTGTAAATGTGTTTCTCCTTGTTGAAAAACAGGAAATGTGCTATGTATCTGCACTTCAGTTGTCTATCTTGTGGTGTTTCAGGGTCTCTTCCAGCTTTGACACTAAACAGGGAGTGTCACTTAACAAAGTAGTGAGAGAACGTAGTTCTGTTAACAACGGACAATCACACACTTGATTAAACAGCCATTTCAGAGAGGGAGGTGAGGACGGGAGATCAGTTCCGCACAAATAACCTCTGCAGTGCTGTCACATAAGCCATAAACCCCTCCCACACACACACACACACACACACACACACACACACACACACACACACACACACACACACACACACACACACACACACACACACACACACACACACACACACACACACACACACACACACACACACACACACACACACAGTCATAGACAAAACAGACAAATAGTCATACACTGTTATAGCACACATACACACACAGTTATACACTTAATCATACGTACACTGTCTGCACTACCAACACAACACAAGTGACCCAGAAAAATACGAGAAAAATACATTCCAAACAGCTTTAAAGGAGGGTGGGAACGGTCTGTTCAATACTCTCTGACAGCACAGCAGCAGGGAGAGATTCCCTTTGACTCTCTATGACTCAAACGGGATTTCAGATGGCATGTCATTCAGGGCGTTTACACGCCATGTTTACTCTCCTTGTCTCCTTGTGTTCTTCTGTATCAGACACAAACACGATGAAATACCAGCCTTCCTCTGTCAGACTTCACTGTAATAGAATAGTATGGGTGAGATCATTAACTAGACCTCGTTAAAAGAAACAAATACACTTCTGTTAATTTCATGCAGGAAAAAAGAATCAATTGGCCTGAACACCGAGCTACTATTTCCTTCATTATCCATGGACCGTGCGCTGTTCCATCTAATCAACTTCAGATCACATTTTAAACTCAGGTTTTCATATTGTCATGATGCTTGAAGGAGAGTATGGACAGAGAGATAGAGAGAGAAACAGAGAGATAGAGGGATAGAGAGAGCGTCGGTGGGAGTCTTTAATTAAAGCTGATTATGCTTAATGTTCTCCGTCCATGCAGTAATGGCTCCCGTGGTAGTCCTCGCACAACCTCGGGATCAAGCGGAAGTTAATTGGCTGTTAAGACTCTCCCTTTCTTTTCCCCTCTCAGACCGTTTTCTCCCCCCCTCTTTCTCCCCTTCAGAGGAATCGGAGCGAATGACCGCCTGTGGCTTTTCAGTATTTTAATTGACGCTACGGTTGTAATCTCTGAGAACATCTCCAAACTGTCTCACTGGGCTCAGAGACACTTTCACATCCAATACGGGCTAAAATATGGGCTAAAATGGGCTAAAATATTAGGTATTTTATGGCTTCTAACGGTTGCATCCAAAATGGAACTCTATTTAGTGCACTTTTGACTAGAGTCCGTTGCGTTTCTCAAGTAGTGCCCTATACGTATATGGTTGCAATCTAAGAGTTGGCTACCAGTTCTATTTATAACCTAGGAATTGTAGTTCTGGGCTGATCCTACCATGTCACATCCTGTCCTATCAGTGCATGGTCTGAGGCAGGCTATGGCTGCCTATTAGAGGCTCAGGGGGGACAGGCCTAGCATGAGCAACAGCCTTGTGACTAACTGGGACTGTGCATGTCACTCGTCGTCCCTTAGTGTGCACATTTGGTAAGCTATGATGAAGAGCTCCGTCAGGCATTCAGGGGTTGTGTAAGAGGAGCATCTCAAGAGAACACGCATACAGACGGCGGAAGTAGTGGTGGGGATGTTTGGTGTTATAAAACAAAAATGGTATTAACTTATTAGCATAAAACGAACTGGGCTCGCACTCACATGCTCTTATTGTGATACTGGCCCTTCACTAAAGGAGCATGTTTTCTCCCTTTAATGGAATCCATGGACAAGCACCGGGCCTACATTCCTACATGAGTTCCGTTTACCCAGCTGGATATGACAGTTTATCTGACAGAATACATTACATTGCTCAGCAGTCAATAGCGCTGAAACATTTTAAACCTGAGTTAGTGTCAGCGGTGTATTCATGTGGCTGTGATTGTCCTTGGGGCGTTTGGCAATCAGTCTGGAGCTCATGTCTTTCACAACAGTGACGAGTCTCAGTGACAAAGCCATAAACAAAAGACACATCCAGCTCAGGATCTGAAAGATTTGCCTTCCCTTACAGTACAATACAGGACATTAATGTTGAACATTTAGACTACCGAAATAGAAAGGAAGTCATTTTATGTCCTTTATGTCCTATGTGGCTCTAGGGCTTCCTGTCAACCTTACTGAAGGACACAGCAGCAGTAGTGATGTCCATAGGGCATTATGCCACCCTGCCACCCTCAGGTCTCTGTCTCCCTGTCCACTCCCCCACTCTGCTCTGCACCACATCACCACTACCACATGAAGGTCCTCTATAGCCGGCGGACGCATCTTTAGGAGCCTGCTCTCTTCTTTATGTTGTCCTGCAGCCCCTTGTCCATCTCTGCTTGTTAGAGATCCAATCAGCTAGTTCTGAACCAAGCCCAATGTGCCAACCAACACAGATAATTACAAAGGGCTGTAAATAGACATGCAGCCTTTCCTCTCTCCTTCCCTCAATCCATCCTCCACCACTCAATGGGGGTAAGGGAGGTTTGAGGGGTGGTGGGAGAGTAAAGATGGGGAATAGGTAGTCTAGCGGTTATGAGCGTTGGACCAGTAACTGAAAAGTCATTGGTTAGAATCCCCTAGGTGAAAAAACTGTCGACCTGCCCTTGAGCAAGGCACTTTACCCTAATTGATCCTGTAAGTTGCACTGAATAAGAGTGCCTGCGAAATGGATGATGTTGGAAGATAGATGGGAGGGGTTGGGTGGAGCTGAAGGGTGGGACTAATAACAAGATAAACAATATAGGGCATACGGGATCTGTGAAATGTGTATAGGTGCGTAGCTTTTGTGAAATAGCACAGTTACAAGTGGAAATAAAATTGGATGGACAACAGAAATAGAGGAAGGACTAAGAACAAATAAGAGAGAACTATTGTAAAGTGGACTGTGTCTGTAAGATAGGTATAAGATGTAGAAATTGAAGGTAAAAGCAGAAGTGTTTATAAGTTTACTCCAATTGGGGGATTGGTGGTAGGGTCGCGGGGAATAATAATAAAGGCATATTCTTTAAAAAAAGTATGTATGTCTATATAGGTATGTGTATGTATATATGTGTATATGTATGCATACGTGTATGGATATATATATTTACCCAAAAAAATATGGGGGAATGGAAATGATGCAGACAATTACATTGGAAGCAACATTCTTTCCGCAATACTAAGCTGATCCACCCCTAAAAAAGAAGGGTGTGCCTGCTAAATGACTAAAATGTCAATGTAAATCATTAGAAAGGCAAAAGGGGAGGGGCTTACACAAAAGGCCAGAAATACAGAACCAGTCTAAAGTTTGGACACACCTACTCATTCAAGGGTTTTTCTTTATTTTTACTATTTTCTACATTGTAGAATAATAGTGAAGACATCAACACTATGAAATAACACATATGGAATCATGTAGTAAACAAAAAAGAGTTAAACAAATCAAAATATATTTTCGATTTTCGATTCTTCAAAGTAGCCACCCTTTGCCTTGATGACAGCTTTGCACACTCTTGGCATTCTCTCAACCAGCTTCACCTGGAATGCTTTTCCAACAGTCTTGAAGGAGTTCCCACATATGCTGAGCACTTGTTGGCTGCTTTTCCTTCACTCTGCAGTCCAACTCATCCCAAACCATCTCAATTGGGTCGAGGTTCACGGTGGGAACCACACATGCGGAGATCATCCGCTCACGTACTCTGCGTCTCACAAAGACACAGTGGTTGGAACCAAAAATCGCAAATTTGGACTCATCAGACCAAAGGACAGATTTCCACCGGCCTAATGTCCATTGCTCGTGTTTCTTGGCCCAAGAAAGTCTCTTCTTCTTATTGGTGTCCTTTAGCAGTAGTTTCTTTGCAGCAATTTGACCATGAAGGCCTGATTCACACAGTCCCCTCTGAACAGTTGATGTTGAGATGTGTCTTTTACTTGAACTCTGTGAAACATTTATTTGGACTGCAATTTCTGAGGCTGGTAATTGAATTTATCCTCTGCAGCAGAGGTAACTCTTGGTTTTCCTTTCCTGTGGCGGTCCTCATGAGAGCTAGTTTCATCATAGCGCTTGATGGTGTTCGTGACTGCACTTGAAGAAAGTTCTTTAAATGTTCCGGATTGACTGACCTTCATGTCTTCAATTAATGATGGACTGTCATTTCTCTTTGCTTATTTAAGCTGTTCTTGCCATAATATGGACTTGGTCTTTTACCAAATAGGTCTATCTTCTGTATACCACCCCTACCTTGTCACAACACAACTGATTGGCTCAAACGTATTAAGAAGGAAAGAAATTCCACAAATTAACTTTTAACAAGGCACACCTGTTAATTGAAGTGCATTCCAGGTGACTACCTCATGAAGCTGGTTGAGAGAATGCCAAGTGTGTGCAAAGCTGTCATCAAGGAAAAGGGTGGCTATTTGAAGGCTGTGTCACAACTGGCCGTGACTGGGAGTCCCATAGGGCGGCGTACAATTGGCCTAGCGTCGTCTGGGTTAGGGGAGGGTTTGGCTCGTCGCGATCTATCGACTCCTTGTGGCGGGCCGGGCGCTTGCAGGCTGACTTCGGTCGTCAGTTGAACAGTGTTTCCTCCAGCACAATGGTGCGGGTGGGTGTTAAGAAGTGTGGTTTGGCGAGTCATGTTTCGGAGGATGTATAACTCGACCTTCGCCTCTCCCGAGCCTGTTGGGGAGTTGCAGCGATGAGACAAGATCGTAATTGGATATCACAAAATTGGTGAGAAAAAGTGACAAAAATAAAATTAAAATAAAATGTAACACAGTCAATGTGGAAATAGTGTTCTTAATGTATTCATATAATGTGTTGATGGACATCATGCTGTGCCTGATGATGGTAGATGTTGTGTAACTGAGTCATGTGTTAAGGCGACATGTGTTGTTGTGATGGTCAGTGGAGGAAGAGGAGTGTGGATTAAGTTCTAGAGACAGTCAGCGCAGTAAGCAGAGTCCTCTCCCACAGTCTGGACTGGACATTCTGTTTTATCACAGAAGTCTTGTTGTCTGGACAGCCACTGATGCATCAACACATCAGAGCCTGCACACCGGAGTGTCTTTGGACAGACAACACACACACACACTCATTAAATGAGAATGACGCAATGTGATAGAAGGAGGTTAGCTGTGGCTTCAGGGCCGAATCAGCCTACCCCTCCTCCCTAACACATGTCCACACACACACACACACACACACACACACACACACACACACACACACACACACACACACACACACACACACACACACACACACACACACACACACACACACACACACACACACCTTTAATTTCCTACTTCCCTTCTGTTGTATGTATGATGTGTTTGTTTTTGTAATATATATTTTGGTGGCGTACACCTAGTGCATTCACATAGGCTTTGAGAACGTGTCTGTGCGTGCATGCATCCGTGTGTGTGTGTGTTTATTGCCCCCCGAGTGTCATTTGTTTCCTGGAGGTGCGTGGGCGGAGGTATGTTAGTATGGTTTTTATGTGGTACTCACCTTCCACATGTGTCTCCAGTGCACAGAGAGCAACCACTCAGTTGTCAGTGGCTGGCTGTTGTACATTCCTTGATTCCTATGCGTGTGCCTCAGCGCGGCGCTAGTCTTATCATCCAAACAGGCAAATAGCCAGCCTCTGATTTAATCAACTGTATTGGGAGCCACAGAGAAAGAAGGAGATGCACTGTCAGCTGATGACTGTCCTCCAAGCTAGGCTAACCCTGCTCCTTCTCGCGCGTGTGACATCTCGTGGTGGAAGGCTGGGGCCCACGTGACTGGAGTTGATGTCCGCCCTCCATGCCGTCTCTGTGGGCGAAAGACAGACAGCAGTGGGCCGTCCTCACCCATCACCAAGCTGGGGGCAGACACAGCCAGGCCTCTACCCAGCACGGTGAACATATCCCTGGGGCTCCAGCGTTGCCCCTTTACTCCTCAGCTCCACCGACCAATCATAAAACTAGGCTGCATCTCAAATGGTACCCTTTTCCCTGGTCAAAAGTAGTGCACTATGTAGGGAATAGGGTGCCATTTGGGATGGAGCCACAACACTCATTTTAGAGAGGAGGAGGGGGAGGGGCCGGTTGTCAATCTGATATCAAACCGTGAGGCAGACGGCTGTCAGGACTGCTGCCTTCCCCATTGTTATTCTGTCACGTCCATCACAGATGCCCCATACATACATACATACATACATACATACATACATACATACATACATACATACATACATACATACATACATACATGCATACATACATACATACAGTTGAAGTCGGAAGTTTATATACATACACCCTCGCCAAATACATTTAAACTCAGTTTTTCATGATTTCTGACATTTAATCCTAGTAAAAAGTCCCTGTCTTAGGTCAGTTAGGATCACCACTTTATTTTAATAATGTGAAATGTCCAAATAATAGTAAAGAGAATGATTATTTCAGCTTTAATTCTTTCATCACATTCCCAGTGAATCAGAAGTTTACATACATTCAATTAGTATTTGGTAGCATTGCCTTTAAATTGTTTAACTTGGATTAAATGTTTCGGGTAGCATTCCACAAGCTTCCCACAGTAAATTGGGTGAATTTTGGCCCATGCCGCATGACAGAGCTGGTGTAACTGAGTCAGGTTTGTAGACCTCCTTGCTCGTACACACTTTTTCAGTTCTGCCCACAGATTTTCTATAGGATTGATGTCAGGGCTTTGTGATGGCCACTCCAATACCTTGACTTTGTTGCCCTTAAACCATTTTGCCAAAACTTTGGAAGTATGCTTGGGGTCATTGTCCATTTGGCAGACCCATTTGCAACCAAGCTTTAACTTCCTGACTGATGTCTTGACATGTTGCTTCAATATATCCACATAATTTCCCTTCCTCATGATGCCATCTATTTTGTGGAGTGCACCAGTCTCTCCTGCAGCAAAGCACCCCCACAACATGATGCTGCCACCCCCATGCTTCACGGCTGGGATGGTGTTCTTCGGCTTGCAAGCCACACCATTTTTCCTCCAAACATAATGATGATTATGGCCAAACAGTTCAATTTTTGTTTCATCAGACCAGAGGACATTTCTCCAAAAAGTACGATCTTTGTCCCTGTGTGCAGTTGCAAACCATAGTCTGTCTTTTTTATGGCAGTTTTGGAGCAGGGGCTTCTTCCTTGCTTAGCGGCCTGTCAGGTTATGTCGATATAGGACTCGTTTTACTGTGGATATAGATGCCTTTGTACCTGTTTCCTCCAGCATCTTCACAAGGTCCTTTGCTGTTGTTCTGGGATTGATTTGCACTTTTCACACCAAAGTATGTTAATCTCTAGGAGACAGAACACGTCTCCTTCCTGAGCGGTATGTCGGCTGCGTGGTCCCATGGTGTTTATACTTGCGTACTATTGTTTGTACAGATGAACGTGGTACCTTCAGGCGTTTGGAAATTGCTCCCAAGGATGAATCAGACTTGTGGAGGTCTGCAATTTTCTTCTGAGGTCTTGGCTGATTTATTTTGATTTTCCCATGATGTCAAGCAAGGCACTGAGTTTGAAGGTAGGCCTTGAAATACATCCACAGGTACACCTCCAATTGACTCAAATGATGTCAATTAGCCTATCAGAATCTTCTAAAGCCATGACATCTTTTTCTGGAATTTTCCATGCTGTTTAAAGGCACAGTCAATTTAGTGTATGTAAACTTCTGACCCACTGGAATTGTGATACGGTGAATTATAAGTAAAATAAACTGTCTGTAAACAATTGTTGGAAAAATGACTTGTTTCATGCACAAAGTAGATGTCCTAACCGACTTCCCAAAACTGTAGTTCGTTAACAATCCATTGGCGGAGTGGTTGAAAAACGAGTTTTAATGACTCCAACCTATGTGTATTTAAACTTCCGACTTCAACTGTCATCATACCTGTCTTGTGTAATATATACTATATAGCTAGTCTTCATTCGTTGTGTTATATGGCTATATTATATTGCAGGTCCTTGGCTTTGTGAGGACAGTAGTACTATGTATAAGGTCTCACCTCTTGATCTGCTGTTTGTTATGACGTACTGTATAGCAACCACCTAGAACCACCCATGTTTTAGCATCTACTACTTTACCAAGATCAGCTGTGACTTAGCGTAGATATGACTTATGGGTCGTAATGTACCAGACAATCTCCTCTTTCAGAGGTGACCGTTGTTATGGGATCAATTTCCTTTTTTTCTAAGGTGTGTGTTATTACGAGGTCAGTCTCTTCTCTTTTTAAGGTGTGTGTTATTACGAGGTCAATCTCTTCTCTGTCTAAGGTGTGTGTTATTGTGTCCTGATATCTCCTCATCCTCCTATCATATCCACGGTGTGTGTTGTAACGGTGTGTTGCATTGCGCATGCTCAGGGCAGGTCTGACGACCCAGAGCTGATACTGATGATTGATCCTGGCGGTGGGATAAGTACCCAGCTCAGCACCGGCCCACTGAAACGCAGCCAGCCGGAAAATTAGAAATCTCTTCATCCCTGGTCCATTTGATATCCGGTATCATCTTCCCAGCTCGTACGGTGCAGGCCAGGCACTCCCCTCTCACAGCCAATAAATCTGTAATTAAATGATATGTGTGTGTGTATACGTGAGCGCCCGGTGCACGTCCTTGAAGGATTACCTCTGGCAGTGGGGTGATAGGATGTAGGGGCGTCGTGAAGGGAGGTTGCTCAAATGTCAAAGCCCCCCCACACACACACACACCTTGCCTCACACCTTACCCCCACCTCCCACCTTACCTCACACCTTACCTCCCATCTCACACCTTACCTCACACCTCCCACCTTACCTCACAGCTTACCTCACAACTTTTCTCCCACCTTACCTCACACCTTACCTCACAGCTTACATCCACCATACCTCCCACCTTACCTCACACCTTACCTCCCATCTCACACCTTACCTCACACCTCCCACCTTACCTCACAGCTTACCTCACAACTTTTCTCCCACCTTACCTCACACCTTACCTCACTCCTTACTTCACACCTTACCTCCCACCTCACACCGCCCATCTTACTTCACACCTTACCTCACAAATCACACCTTACCTCACACCTCCCAACCTACCTCCCAACTTACCTCCCACTTTAACTCACACCTTACCTCACACGTTACCTCCCACCTCCCACACATCCCACCTTACCTCCCACCTTACCTCACATCTCCCACACCTCACACCTTACCTCCCACACTTCACACCTCACCTCCCACACCTCACACCTTACGTCATGCCTTACCTACCAAACTCACTGGTAGTGAGAAGAGACAGAAAAGAGACATCAAAGCGTCTCTCATGATTGTTCTGAGTGTTTGTCTAACCCTGTTGTGTTGTTGTGTTCCATCCAGGCACCTCTGCCCAGGGCAACCCCCTCCTGGCCTCCCTGCCTGTCCCGGGACGGCCCCTGCAGCCCCACCTTGACCTCAAGCACTTCCTGCCTTTCAGGCTCAATGGATCGTCCCCCCTCAGCCTCTTCCCTAACTTCAGCACAGTGAGTCACACAGCACGGCATGACACATCAACATCACCTAGTCATATCTACGTAACTACCACACTGCTGGTGTGAACTCAAAATACCTTTTGGTCTGTAAAATATTCTGTTATTTTCATGAGCTTAAGAAGCTGAAAAAATAGGCTACTCAAAGTGCCTGATGCCATTACCTTAATTTCCAATATATCTGTTAGTATTATAGAGTCACGCCCACCTTTGTGCAGACATTGTCAAAGGCTCCTCCCACTAGACAGGTAGGGAACCAAGGTGACCGGAAGAATACAGTATCGGTTCTTGGGGGATTTAAGAGAAGGGAAGTAAGAGTGAAATTGTTAAGAGATCTGTAAATTTAAATATAGTTAATGTATTTGAACTGTACTCTAAATTAAATATACTCCAAATAGAAATAAGCACATATAATAATTTGAGAGGGTGGGAAGGGGAGTATGGAAGGGGTGGGAAGAGGATATAGATTGACAATGTATGAAATTGAAATATGCTTGATTATCTACCATGGAAAAATGATACAAACAAATATAATTGAAAAATAACTGTAAAAAATAGAGTAATGAGTTGAGTAGAATACAATTACATTATTTTCTTATTTGCATATTCTAACATGTTGTCACGCCCTGCCCATAGAGAGCTGTTTATTCTCTGTTGGTTGGGGCGTGATAGTGACTAGGGTGGGTCATCTAGGTGATTAATGGTTTATGTTGGCCTGGTATGTTTCCCAATCAGAGACAGCTGTTTATCGTTGTCTCTGATTGGGGATCATATTTAGGCAGCCATTTCCTCATTGTGCTTCGTGGGATCTTGTCTACAGATAGTTGCCTGTGTGCACACCAGTAGCGTCATGTTTCGCTTGTGCTTTATTGTTTTGTTTAAATTTATTAAAATATGTGGAACTTTACGCATGCTGCGCCTTGGTCCTATCATTATGACGAACGTGACACATGTTCTACTTTTGTTTTGAAAATGTTAAATAAACTGTTAGAAAGAAAGAATGCCGTACAGGGGAGGAGGGGTTGAGTGAGCTCACACTGAGCTGCTGACTGGGCATCCAGGGATTCTGATGATGTGATATTCAACAACCATACTACTGTTTTAATGACCGCTTTATTGACCGCTGACCCCTCAGCCCCTTACGGTTCTAGACTTGTCTCCCGGTCCCACCGACGCCTGTTACAGCCTGTAGTAGTTGGAACTTTTCATTTCTCCTGGGCTTTGAGGTATAATTGTTATTCCTAGAGTTTTTTCCCCCTCAGCATCGTGGAAAATTTAATACCGGCATCCCAGAGACAAGCCCACATATCTTTTGTTTTCAAACAGACCTATAAGCCACACAGCTTTACACACCTGCAGTCTGCTGGTTACATTTCTTCAGATGCTTCTGTGTCTAGAATTAAGAAATTGTGAGTCTTTGATCCTTCTCTTACAGACTGTGTGCGTGTGTGCGCGCGTTCACTACATGACCAAGAGTTTGTGGACATCTGCTTGTCAAACATCTCATTCCAAAATCATGGGCAATAATATGGAATTGGTCCTCCCTTTGCTGCTACAACAGCCTCCACTCTTCTGAGAAGGTTTTCCACAAGATTTTTTAACATTTCTTCCATTCAGCCACAAGAGCAATAGTGAGGTTGGGCACCGATGTTGGGCGATTAGGCCTGGCTCGCAATCGACGTTCCAATTCATCTCAAAGGTGTTTGATGGGGTTGAGGTCAGGGCTCTGTGCAGGCCAGTCAAGTTCTTCCACACCGATCTCTACAAACCATTTCTGTATGGACCTCGATTTGTGCCCGGGGGCATTTTCATGAAACAGGAAAGGGCCTTACCCAAACTGTTGCCACAACTTTGGAAGCAGGAAATCGTTTAGAATGTCATTGTATGCTGTAGCGTTAAGATTTCCCTTTACTGGAACTAAGGGGCCTAGCCCAAACCATGAAAAATAGCCCCAGACCATTATTTCTCCTCCACCAAATTTTACAGTTGGCACTATGCATTGGGGCAGGTAGCGTTCTCCAGGCAGCTGCCAAACTCAGATTCGTCTGTCAGACTGCCAGTTGATGAAGTGGGATTCATCACGCCAGAGAATGAATTTCCACTGTTCCAGCTGACGCTTGGTATTGGGCATGGTGATCTTAGTCTTGTGTGCGGCTGCTCGGCCATGGAAACCCATTTCATGAAGCTCCCGACTAACAGTTATTGTGCTGATGTTGCTTCCAGTGGCAGTTTGGAACTCGGTAGTAAGTGTTTCCACTTAGCGGCTGAGCCATTGTTGCTCCAGCCCTTACAGTTGACCGGGGCAGCTCTAGCAGGGCAGAAATATGACTAACTGACTTGTTGGAAAGGTGGCGTCCTATGACGGTGCCACATTAAAAGTCACTGAGCTCTTCAGTACAGGCCATTCTACTGCATCCAGAAGCCCATTATCAGCAGTCATCACTCCTGTGTTCCAATGGCACGTTGTATTAGCTAATCCAAGTTTATCATTTTAAAAGGCTAATTGATCATTAGAAAACCCTTTTGCAATTATGTTAGCACAGCTGAAACTGTGGGAGAGGTGAGCCACAGAGATCTGTGTGTCTGATTCACACAGTGGAAGGATGAGGAGCATGGGGAGAAGTGGAGGGTCTAAGAGCGTGCACGTGTCCTGTATCAGATGGTCGTCTGGGAGTGTGCACGTGTCCTGTATCAGATGGTCGTCTGGGAGTGTGCACGTGTCCTGTATCAGATGATCGTCTGGGAGTGTGCACGTGTCCTGTATCGGATGATCGTCTGGGAGTGTGCACGTGTCCTGTATCAGATGGTCGTCTGGGAGTGTGCACGTGTCCTGTATCAGATGGTCGTCTGGGAGTGTGCACGTGTCCTGTATCAGATGATCGCCTGGGAGCGTGCACGTGTCCTGTATCGGATGATCATCTGGGAGTGTGCACGTGTCCTGTATCGGATGGTCGTCTGGGAGCGTGCACGTGTCCTGTATCGGATGATCATCTGGGAGTGTGCACGTGTCCTGTATCGGATGGTCATCTGGGAGTGTGTGCGTGTCCGGTATCAGATGGTCGTCTGGGTGGGGGCACGTGTCCTGTGTCGGATGGTCGTTTGGGAGTGTGCACGTGTCCGGTATCGGATGGTGGTCTGGGAGTGTGCGCGTGTCCTGTGTCGGATGGATGTCTGGGAGCGTGCACGTGTCCTGTATCAGATGGTCGTCTGGGAGGGGGCGCGTGTTCTGTGTCGGATGGATGTCTGGGAGCGTGCGCGTGTCCTGTATCAGATGGTCGTCTGGGAGAGGGCACGTGTCCTGTATCGGATGGTGGTCTGGGAGCGTGCACGTGTCCTGTATCGGATGGTGGTCTGTGAGCGTGCACGTGTCCTGTATCGGATGGTGGTCTGGGAGCGTGCACGTGTCCTGTATCGGATGGTGGTCTGGGAGCGTGCACGTGTCCTGTATCGGATGGTGGTCTGGGAGCGTGCACGTGTCCTGTATCGGATGGTGGTCTGGGAGCGTGCACGTGTCCTGTATCGGATGGTGGTCTGGGAGCGTGCACGTGTCCTGTATCAGATGGTGGTCTGGGAGCGTGCACGTGTCCTGTATCGGATGGTGGTCTGTGAGCGTGCACGTGTCCTGTATCGGATGATCATCTGGGAGCGTGCACGTGTCCTGTATCGGATGATCATCTGGGAGTGTGCACGTGTCCTGTATCGGATGGTCATCTGGGAGTGTGTGCGTGTCCGGTATCGGATGGTGGTCTGGGAGCGTGCGCGTGTCCTGTATCAGATGGTCGTCTGGGAGGGGGCACGTGTCCTGTATCGGATGGTCATCTGGGAGTGTGTGCGTGTCCGGTATCGGATGGTGGTCTGGGAGCGTGCGCGTGTCCTGTATCAGATGGTCGTCTGGGAGCGTGCGCGTGTCCTGTATCAGATGGTCGTCTGGGAGCGTGCGCGTGTCCTGTATCAGATGGTCGTCTGGGAGCGTGCGCGTGTCCTGTATCAGATGGTTGTCTGGGAGCGTGCACGTGTCCTGTATCGGATGGTCATTTGGGTGCGTGCGCGTGTCCTGCATCAGATGGTCATCTGGGAGCGTTCACGTGTCTTGTATCGGATGGAGGGGTACAGACTTTCCAAGTGAAAGGCTCCCTCTGTGTGTGATCACCGGCAGACCACCACCCACAGCCACCGGTCACCCAGGAAGCCCGGTGAGAAACCCTGCCTAGCCAATCACAAAGCCAGGGAGTAAACTAGCCAACCAGTCAGAGCAGCAGTATTAGTAGTAGTAACAGCTGCATTATTCATACAACCTGCCTGCCAGCACAGAAAAAAACACACCGCCATAAAACGACAGTATCACCACAATATGTAGTCATCTGTGAACCACTACTTGTCTAGCATACAGCTAGCAGATGTGCTACGTAGCCTTTCGCTTGCCACCAACTCCCTAGAATTCAACCAGCCTTCAAGAGTTAATAACAGCAAATAACGCCCACCTGAGACTTCTGGCACAGAATAATTAGCCTATAGCGGCTATGTGACCTAGCTAATATAACACACAGCAGACCAATACAGCTATGGCATTAATCACTAGGACCCTTCCCCCTCTTCCAGTCTCACCTTTCCTCTTTCCTGGGCTGTGTCCTAAATGGCACCCTATTCTCAGTTTAGTGCACTACCGGCCCTGGTCAAAAGTAGTGCACTACATAGGGAATAGAGTCTAATACGGGACTCCAGCCCCAGTCTCAATGGTGACATTCCGGTTCTCTGGGGCCCGGGGAGGCAGAGGCACACGTTGTTCGGGGAGTGTGCAGGGGAAAGATGAATGCACCTGTCTCACGAGCTAAATAGACCCCAGTCTCCCCCTGCACCCCCCGCCCCCCCACCCCCCCCCCCCCCCCCCCCCCCCCGCACCTCAATCATCGTTTCAGCTGCGGCCCGCTGTGAGATAGCTCCTGTCTGCAGAGGGGAGGGGGGAGAGAGGAAGTGGGCCGGACAATAGGTGCATTTCTACCGGCGTGTTCAGGATGGCTGCGGGCGAACAATGGCCACATTCTCTCAGCTCCCTACAACAAATAGTTGTGTGCGGCGTACCCTGTGAAGGTGGCCAGAGGGCACAGTGTAGAGGAGCTCTGTTTCCATGACACAGGTTTGGCTTCGGAAGGGAAAGGTTAGTTACTCCCTGAGGCAGCAGCACTGCACCGCGTTGTTTAAGGAGCCGGAATAGAGGGGCGTAGGGTTACCCTTGAGGGAACAGCAGGCAAGTAGTGTTGCACAGGATGAGGGTTGTAAGAGCAGTGTGTTTAAGGTTGTTTCGATTCCACACCCGATCACATCTGGCCTTTGAAAACAGATTATTTAGAGTCAACGCAGAAACAGAGCTGTTTTCTTTGTGTGTGTGTGTGTGTGTGTGTGTGTGTGTGTGTTCATGCCTGTGTGTGTATTGAGGGGCAGCCATTGTTTAGTGTTGTGTATCAGACAATAGCCAATGCCATCCACACACACAGCCACTGTTGTGAAGTGATGCCAGGGAAGACGTCTATCTGGTTACACTGAGTGTAACATGGCTTGCCCAGTACATTGTTCCAACCCAGCCCTCCACAGCGGGCACAGCCACCCCCCCACCCCCCTCTCTGTCTCTGAGGAGAGGGCAGCGCGGGGCGAGCCAGACGCCAGGCTGGGGAAGGATCCAGGGTGATTGTTATATTTGATACCGTGCTGATGGGTGCCACACTGAAATCAGCTGTCGTCATGCAATCCAGCCATTCTAATCAAACCCAGAGCAGTCACCCTGGCTCTGGCCTCACAACCCCTATAAGCTGTGATGGGGAGAGAATATCTTCCCTCTCTCAGGAATGTCTGGAGGCTTTAGGCACATAGACAGTAAAAGTCATGTGACCTGTCGTCTATATTGTCTGGTCAAAGTACCATTCTCGAGCTACTTCTCACTATACTGCCCTGGATCAGAGCTTGCATGCCATTGCATCCTCAGGCTGACGTTAGCTGTGTCTCCAATTCTCCATGCAGTTTTGTTGTGGTCAAACCCAGTGGATTTATAGGGGTATCAGGAGTCAGAGGTCACGGATGGACTGATAGATTTAACCCCTGGTCTCCTGTCTGTCCTGCAGATGGACCCGGTGCAGAAGGCGGTGATCAACCACACGTTTGGCGTCCCTCAGCCACTCAAGAAGAAACAGATCATCTCCTGTAACATCTGTCACCTGCGCTTCAACTCACCGGTAAGAGAATGCTGTGTGTGTGTGTGTGTGTGTGTGTGTGTGTGTGTGTGTGTGTGTGTGTGTGTGTGTGTGTGTGTGTGTGTGTGTGTGTGTGTGTGTGTGTGTGTGTGTGTGTGTGTGTGTGTGTGTGTGTGTGTGTGTCTGCATGACTGCGAGAGGGAGAGAGTGATTAAGAGAGAAGGAAAGTGAGTTGCAGACTTTAGTTGGTAGATTTGACAGTTAGAATAAAATAAAATGTATTTGTTCCTTCCTTCTATCTTCTTTAATGTTTTAAGACAAAAAAGCCGTTCCAAATGACCTGAGCTCTTATCATCCTCACTGACTCACAGCAGCTTGTCTGTGGCGGCTGATAGGGCGTCCAGTCGGGTTCTGAGCGTGCATGCGTGTGTTTGTGTGTGTGCATCCAAATGCTCATGCATGTGTGTTCCTCTGTGTAAAATGTTCTTATTATTCAATCGGAAGGTATTCATTTGCTTTTCTGTATTCCTGGATACTGGAAGTGGTGTGTGTGTGTGCGTGTGTTGGTGTACTGCGGTAGGTTGTATTGGTGCGAGGGATTAGACAGCAGGGAAAGCTTCCGTTTATCAGCAAAGAGCAGAAACAATCACGAGCCCAGGCAGGAGCCAACATTCTCAACTGCTTTTTTGATTTCTCCCATTCCTGCCACCTCAAACACACACACACGCACACAGTCACAGTCACAGTCACATACAGACAGTCACATAAACAAACAACCAATGAAATGGAATGTCTTGAACACACGAGCACCTAAGAGTTGGGCAAAGGCTGATTTTAAAATGAAAAAAAACTCTTTCTCCCTGTCCCTCTCTCTCGCTCTCTCACTTACGCATACGCACAGAGGAACACACAAATACTGTTTCACACACACACACACACACACACACACACACACACACATCCTCTTGAGACTTGATCTTCAAAGAGGAGCAGAGACACAGAAGAGGCTGAGGGGGAAAGGAAAGCAGAGTAGACAGTGGCAGGCGTTCTCTCCGGGCTTCACACGGTATAGCAAATCCCATTCCCACCCTCCCTCCACACAGCACAAGCTACAGTTGGAGAGAAGTGTCAGGTCTGGGGGTCTGAGGAGGGAGGGGGGCACTGAGCTTTAAACAGCCCATTATAGGGAGGAGGAAAACTTCCTCAGTCAAGCTATAAATAAACTTCAAATGGAAAATGAGGAGATCTCTATATAAGTATTTATTTGCGGTATATTGTATACTATCTATTATTAGATATTGTACATTAGCTCCACGTTCTGTAATGTTTATTTGAAATATAAAGAATATTCGTTGTGAACGTACATTCGATGTAGCACATTGAATAGTCAGATAGTGATCGAGACAGAAGCCTTATTTAGAGAACGTGTAATAAGAAATGTATTCAACTTCTATAGCGCTTTTCATTACAGAAGGAGTCTCAAAGCCTGCATTCATGTCTGGTGGTGTGACGTGACAGTCAGTGCCTTTAAAAAGCTAAGTGCTCATGCTAATGTTCATTTCACACTCCCTGTGTCTCCCTGTCTCTCTGTGTGTCTCGTCCTGTATGGCTCGGAGTTGGACTGGAGAACGGAGAACGTAACGGGGGCTGAAAGAGAGCAGAGCTGATTTGTCACAGCACAATAATCTCATAAGCATTTTCACGGCCGATCAGTCAGACGACATGGTGAAATATTATAGTCCATGTAGTGTTTAAAGAAGTGTTGATGGCTGCTGTTGGTTTATTTATAGCCAGAGCTCCCGACACAGAACAGTAGGTACATCATTTGGTTTGTTATTACTGTACACAGTGGACACATTTAACTGCATATAGCCATAGACCATGGTTCTGATGGATCTGATCTGCCTTGGTTTTTACTTTGACCCACATTGCTTTGTTGTCATATGAGACGTGTCTGTCTGTCTGTCTGTCTGTCTGTCTGTCTGTCTGTCTGTCTGTCTGTCTGTCTGTCTGGTAGCATGGCTATTAAGGTTATTATGGAGGCTGAGGCAGTTGAGAGAAGATACAAAACCCAAAAGGAGCATCAGTGTGTTGTATTCATTCTAATGAGAAGGTCTCATTGTGTGAGAGAAGCTTAATTGAACAGGGTGAGTCACTTCCACGCTTCTCTCTAACACTTAGGATTCCTTCATTGGCTTGCCCATCAAAGTAGAACCCACTCTTTCTCTTCATTCTAATTTCTTCCCCACAATTCATTTCAGGACTATTTGCGGCTTGGGTTATTTTATGACTTATTTGCATTTATATGGCGAGATAGGAAATTCTTCGAATTCTAAAGAGGAGCTGGATTGAGAGACGGCTGTGAGTTCATCATTATGAGTTCACGACAGAGCAGAACAGCAAGAGTGAGGAATGCATTTACTTGATCAATTCTGAGCTAACTATTTGTCTTGCTGTTTGTGCAGTAGCCTTGATATTTCACAGTCACCATGGTTTCAGCCAATCAGCACCCAGGAGCAAAAATATTATACTTTTTTTTTATCGCTTTGTTGCAATTTTCATAACTCTTAGTACAAAAGTTCATCAAAAAGTACAACACACAAAATCATACAGTCACTTTTTCGCCAAACTTAATGTTTCATCTAGAAATACACGTTTCACATTTCAATACATCCACATATAAAGTCATTTCACAATGCAATGCTCACATTACTTTTGATATGATTCTCTTCTCTTTTGTAAAAATATATTTTACTATTTTACTATACTTAATCCGCTTGGTAAACATATAGATTTGACATGTATACTGGTTTGTCTGCTACAGATTTAGAGAACTACAATAGATCATACAAATGTATGTCTCTAAAGTAGAAACATAAATAGTATGATATATACTCAAATGTACTACTATGATAATAACTAATGATTTTACACCACAGTAAGTTTAAAAAAAGAAATCTGATCCAGTATTGACAAGATCAAGAGAAATACTGTTTGTAAAGAAATCAAATCAAAGTTTATTGGTCGCGTGCACATATAAGCAGATGTTACAGCAGGTGAAGTGAAATGCTTGTGTTTCTAGCTCCTACAGTGCAGTAATACAATAGCAATACAATACCAATACACAAATCATCCGCAAAGTCCAAAACAAGAACGAAATGCATCCCCAGAATGAAGTTGCTCGGGTCTTCTTGACACTGGCTGACACAGTTCTGTAACACTCACAGTGGGAATCAAACCCACAACTCTGGTGTTGCTAGTGCCATGCTCTTACGAACTGAGCCATGTCCAGGAACACTACAATACATGTCAAAAATACATTACTGTAAAGTACAATACACGATTACAATACAGGTGGAGATGTATGATTGCCATCCGCCTAAGTGTACCACCCTCCTTCAGGGCATCGAAGAGGCATGCAATAACATCAATCCAGACCAGGCTTGGATTCGCCATACCGAAAGGTTTTTCACCAGGTGTGTGAATAATAAGGATATTTACTGCGATTTCGATGAGAACCTAGGGCCAAGTGCTCAAGACAGTCTTCATGCAAAATAATACCTGCTAAACATGATTATTTAATTTATTTCATTTGACTACATTGTGAAATATGTCTTTGATGATCACACCTTTGATCACACATGGGATAGAAATGATGGGAATTTGATGTTCAGTCAATTTTAATCGGTAGTGCAAGTGTATTGCCTAATGTGAAAACAGCGTAACTACATTCAAATAGCATTTTTATCTATTGCTAACGGGTTATTAAAATAACTAAATTGAGAAGATATCATTATGTTGTGTTTTGGTGATTAAACTAATGTACTCAATATATTTCACAGTAAACTTCTATTTTGGATCAATGGCCGTGTGGTGAAAGATGTCTCCAAACAAAATGAATGCACAATGAAAGGTTTTGAATGTAAGACTGGATGTGTTACAAGTGTTCCCAGGTTGGGAGTTTTGTACTGAGAGTTTTAAATTCATCACATACTTGTGAAAATGGCACTGAACTGTATTCTTACAGTAATTAACATTAGTCTAGATGACAGCTTGGACTACTGACACCACTCCACCCAGTCCTAATGCAGTTTGTCAAAACAAACATAATGTTATGTATGGTGAGGTTCTGTTTGTGTGTTAGAGAGAGAGAGAGAGCGTGTGCATGTGTCACTGTCTGTGGGGGATATGTATGTGTTTGTGGGGGCATGTAATGCTTGTTAGTCATTTATCCTTCTTTGTAGTCATCCATCACTCCAACAAGACCGAATTGGTATTAGTCCAATACAGGTCTCAGCTTAATCTGTTTACATTTTAATGAGAGATCTCTTCATCGATTCATCTGCTATTTCTATTTGCTCTGATACTGGGGGATTTGCCCATGGACTGAGCTGGGTCATGAGAATTATTCAAATGTGAAGGTAAAATGTGCTGCGGGGTGTGTATGTCCTTTTTGGAGAATGTATGTGTGTGTTTTGAGTGTGTCTGAGAATGTGACAAAATGTGCACATGTGTGTACAGTATGCTTGGTATGTTGTGTTAGTGTGGTGTGTGCGTGCGTGCTGTTTGCAGGGTCTGTCTCAGCGTGCCTATTTAGTATTCTGATTGTAGAGATGGGATCCTGTCTCTTTTTGCACATTCCACATGCAATTATACCTCTGGCCTCCCACTGTGCCAGTGCTCTTATCAGGTAGGAACAGACTCTCTCCTTCACACAGGCAGCTGTGTGTGTGTGTGTGTGTGTGTGTGTGTGTGTGTGTGTGTGTGTGTGTGTGTGTGTGTGTGTGTGTGTGTGTGTGTGTGTGTGTGTGTGTGTGTGTGTGTGTGTGTGTGTGTGTGTGTGTGTGTGTGTGTGTGTGTGTGTGTGTGTGTGTGTGTGTGTGTGTGTGTGTGTGTGTGTGTGTGTGTCAGACCTAGGTTCAAATACGTATTTGAATATTTGTTATTTAAATAATTGTTTTCTGCGTATTTGAATATTTTCAAATAATGTGGCCCGAATCAACTACTTCTATTAAAGTATTTTCAAATAATGTTCTATAAATAGCCTATTACAAATGCCTGGGTTAAATGCATGGGAGTGTATTTGAGTCAGTGTATTGGAGTATTTTCAAATACTTTCCAAGGGTATTTCCAAATACATTCCAATTTTCGACTACTTGTCTTTTCAAATAAAAAATATCTAAATATTCACTTCCAAGTGTCTTTGAAAGTAACTGAAATGTCCTAAATAGTATTTGAACCCAGGTTGTGTGTGTAAAGATGAAAATGGCATCTCTATTTTTGCAGAGGTACTGTATATTTGAGTGTTTTAAATGTGCATGTCTTACAGCAATTTATGGATAAGTGCTACTGCTAACCTTCCTGTGGTGTTTCTGCTCTCTGTGGGGTCCCTTCCAGAACCAGGCAGAAGCGCACTATAAGGGGCATAAACATGCCCGGAAGCTGAAAGCCATGGAGGCCCAGAAGAACCGTCAGCGTCGACTTGGGGAAGCCACGTCCACAGGCAGGGAGAGAGACCGGGAACGAGACCGAGAGCGGGACAGAGAGAGGGCTAAGACTGTTACACTTCCCACTGAGACCCTCCCCGCACTCATGGACACAGGCCCGATGGAGGCAACGAGTAAGTTAACTGATAGTGAGAGGGAGAAAAGGGAACAACAGAAACCTATCTATATTCACTCTGTGTAGATGATCTTTCTTTCAATTTTTCTCTCCTTTTTCTGTTGATGTTTTCTGCTTTTCCCCTTTGCTCACTTATCTTCCCTCATCCCTCTCTTTCCCCCTTTACTCTTCTCCATCCTACCTCTTATCCATCTACTCTCTTTCCATCACTTTCCACCCCTTTCAATCCCTCTTTCTTCCTTTCATCCGTCTTCTCTCTCCCCATTTCTCTCCGGTCCTCCCATCTTCCTCCTCCTCCATCCCTCTCCCTTCATCTCATCCCTTTCCCTCCATTCCTCTCTCATCTCTTCCGGTACTTTGTCATTATTATTTCTTGATGCTACCCTGTCTCCCCCCCTCCCTCTCCCCCACCCTCCCTCCCTCCTCTCTACTGTGTTATTTAAGGTCTGCTGTTTAAAGTCTAACAACAGGAGGGCCTGTCCCACACATACACCATGATCAGGAACATGGGTATGAGAGGATAGAACGGCGGTACCCCAAACATCCAATCGTAACCCCCGTGGTCCCCAGGCCCCTCCCAGCTGGGCCTTATATCCAATCTGTCCCCCGTGGTGGATGGTGGCTCTGAGCCTGGGGGATTGTTTGCTTACCCCCAACGTTCTCAATTTACTCTCCCTGCACCCTTCCCCTCTGTTTGCCCTGCTTGTAGAGAAACGCCTGGTCCCTGTACAGGAGTTCCTAAAGAGTTCTGTGAAGTCAAGGAATGATCTGACTGCAGCACACTTATATAATCTGTGTCCCAAACGGCACCCTATTCTCTATGTAGTGCACTATTTTTGACTGGTCAAAAGTAGCACACCACATAGGGAAAAGGGTGCTATTTAGGACGTAGGCGTACTGTTTGTGACATGAGAGAAATCCCCCACAATGGACCTGACTAGACTATGGATGTATCTCCCGAGTCTGGGACCAATACATGTAAATGTAGCCGTGCTCTTTTGATGAAGTCAGTAGAGAGCATCCATTACTCCATTACATTACATGATTGATCCCATTTAGATTCAGAAGCCCTGTTAATCCATCTGTAGCGATGGGACTCGAGGATCTGTCTGCTAGACTAGTTTCCTCCTCTATCCTGTATATCCCTCCTTCGTCCTTCCCTCCCTCCTATCTATCCCTCCACCACTCTGGCCTGAAAAATATTACTGTTAAGACCTGAATTTCAAACTAGTTTCTTTCTGATGTTAGAGGGAATATTAGTGAGGAGAGATAGGACGGTATCAGGGTAAAGTGAGGTGGGGGTTGGGAGAGAGTCTACACTTTACTTTCTCCCAGCGCTCACTGACTGACTCTCTCTCTCTCTCTCTCTCTCTCTCTCTCTCTCTCTCTCTCTCTCTCTCTCTCTCTCTCTCTCTCTCTCTCTCTCTCTCTCTCTCTCTCTCTCTCTCTCTCTCTCTCTCTCTCTCTCTCTCTCTCTCTCTCTCTGAGAGGAGAAACTGGACAAAGGACTGGGAGCGAGATAACGCTCTCACTCATCAAATCTAATATAAATATTCTGTCGTCGTAGAGAAAGGTCTGAAAGGGGGTTGCAGCGGCGAGGACGAAAAGAGTAGAAAACGAGAGATAAGATGAAATGAATGAAAGGTAGAGAGAGAGATGGGGTAGAGGAGAGGGGGGAACAAGAGAGGCGGTGGAAAGAGAAAGTAGATAAGCTGTGCCTGTTTTTTTATGTTGTAAATCATTTTACAGTTCTGAGTCAATTTTGCAATGAGGTACGCTCTTTAATAAGCCACATTGTGTGTTTGGCCCGATGTGAAATTGAAATGCAGCCAAGCGAGCCAGTGGCGGTGAGCTCGACAATGCCAAACTGTAATTGGGGAACACTCAAAATTAACACTGAAATTATCTCTGTCTGTCATCTAACTCAGCATGGCAGGTGCCAATCGGACCAAAATGCCCATGTTGTCACCCATTGAGAACCAATCAAGGGATAGATTCCATCATATCCACACTAGCCGACTTTACAGACATTGCCATTGGATGCACTGAGTCGCATTAGTAGAAATCCCATGCAGCTGTGTTACAAGTTAGAACACTGGCATGTGTCATGTAATCTACACCTTGATTAGACTGATATAAATTATGATTATTATTTTGTTGAATGATTTTCCATTTGAAAAAGAGAGAGAGAGCGAGAGAGAGAGAGAGAGATTGGCATACTGGTGCCTAGAGACACTGGGCCCGGCATCGTCAATGACAACCATCAATCACCTCAGCGTTTGATTGACTCTTTTGTTGAAGCTGTCTCCAAGGGCAACAGGACTCAGACGTCTCTGTAATGATGAAATATAGCGTGAATTTCCCTTGAGGAAGTTGTCCATTTTCTTTAAGAGTGTCACGGACTAGTGATTCTAGACAAGCTTGTGTGTGTGTGTGTGTGGTTGTGTGGTTGTGTGTGTGTGTGTGTGTGTGTGTGTGTGTGTGTGTGTGTGTGTGTGTGTGTGTGTGTGTGTGTGTGTGTGTGGCTTCCACACTGCTGGTTTAATGAACATGGTGATGAGGTCTCACCACTGCTCCGCTAGTGAGTGAGCTTGTTTTAACAGTCTTCTAATCAGAATATTAATATAGCTACTAGCTCAATGACAACAGTCAGCTCTGTCATGTAGTCAATACCCTCTGACGCTACAGTTTACAGATACGGTATTCAGATACTGCACTGTTTACAGTCTAAGCCCTACACACTGATTTAATTGGACTGTTCTGCCTTTCCATGGTCAAATAAGCGAGTGACTCGCAACAAGACATCGATCTGAACATCGATTCTTTGCAGGAGAGGGATTTTTAGCCCTCCGCTCCTCCGCTCCTCAGTGTCCTCCGCTCCTCAGTGAAGAGCCGTGTGGGGCTCTTCACTGCCAATACACTGGCCTTAGAGCTGGCAGCCAGGGTTGGGGTGACAGTCACTTCAGTCAGTCAGTCAGGGAACGTTTGGAATGAGTGAGGAGGACACTGATTGACAAGGGAATCCTTGTGCTTACCCAAAGATGCATCTGTGTCGTGCTACTCTGCAACATCACTGCCATGGTTGTTTTTCTTTTTAAGACATTTGAGGTCTAGGAAGTAAGGGTACTATTTGATTTTGAGTTATTGGACGTTTCAAAGTCAAGCTGTATCATGTTTTACATCTATCTGTATAATGTGCACCAATGTGGGAAGAACTTACCACAAGTTCCTCCAGAGTTAGTCCGTATACAGTGCATTCGGAAAGTATTTATAGAGCCCCACAGTGGAGGTGTCTATAAAACCTAGTGGTCAAACAGGGAAATGGTTCTAATCGTTTTCCCACCATTCATTTTCCCATAGGGAATTTTAGAAACACTTAAAATAAGGGCTGTGTTTCGTGTAGGCTTACCTTGTCGTGGCGTTTTGATAACCATGTAAATCTCTCACGGACAACGGGACAACGCTTTGTATTCAGGACATAAAGTTAATTTCTTTGCCACATGCTTTTCAGTTTTACTTTAGTGCCTTATTGCAAAGAGGATGCATGTTTTGGAATATTTTTATTCTGTACAGGCTTCCTTCTTTTCACTTTGTCATTTAGTATTGTGGAGTAACTACAATTTTGTTGATCCATCCTCAGTTTTCTCCTATCACAGCCATTAAACTCTGTAACTGTTTTAATGTCACCATTGGATTCATGGTGAAATCTGAGCGGTTTCCTTCCTCTCTGAGTTAGGAAGGATGCCTGTATTTTTGTAGTGACTGGGTGTATTGATACATCATCCAAAGTGTAATTAATAACTTCACCATGCTCAAAGGGATATTCAATGTTTGCTTTTTTGTACCCATCTACCAGTAGGTGCCCTTCTTTGCGAGGCATTGGAAAGGGACCTTACAGATAATTGTGGGGTACAGAGATGAGGTAGTCATTAAAAAATCATGTTAAACACTATTATTGCACACAGAGTGAATCCATGCAACTTATTATGTGACTTGTTAAGCACATTTTTACTCCTGAGCTTATTTAGACTTGCCATAACAAAGGGATTGAATACCTATTGACTCAAGACATTTTTACTTTTCATTTTTAATACAGTTGTAAACATTTCGCAAAGCACAATTCAACTGAGAAAGTATGGGTTATTGTGACACAATCTAAATGTAATCCATTTGAAATTCAGGCTGTAACACAACAAAATGTGGAAAAAGTTAAGGGGTGTGAATACTTTCTGAAGGCGCTGTAAGTGAACAGCGGTATGATACCTTAAACATTCCTGCTCAGAATAAAACTCTTCATGAGTTTAAGGCGTCTGGCATCTGAGGAGCGACTAATTCCCACAAGCCTCTGTCCTCCTCTCTGGGCCTCCTGCTAAATCCATTGATCACTATCCCTCCCCCCCAGAGTCTTCTCAGGTGGCCCAATCCTTGTCTTTCACATAAGCCCAGGATCATACCAATCCCCTGCTGGAGGGGGGACCTGAATCTCCCAGGGTTCAGTCTCGCATTACATTACAGAGAGGAAGGATTGTCTAATCTCAGCCTTATAGGGTTCCTTCTCCTCCGGAAGGAGAACGATAAGGAAGAGCCCTTATCTCCATGATGAATTTACTCTGGGACTTGGAAGAGAAAATCAATGGGGCCAGTAGGATTGTGGAGGGTGTTTGAGAGTGTGCTTCAGTTCGGCTGGCGCCTATCCAAACTAGCTAGCCGAACTGAACGAGTGTGCTCTCACACTCTCTTAAAAGGCCTTCTCTTTAAAAATGAGAAATAACGGCAATAGTACTGTTTTTCCATTTTGAGATGCCGTAGCCAGTATACATTTCCTCAAAATAGTCCGAATTAATCAAAGATATCTCAAGAAATATGTCATTCATTTTGAAGTTTTTGCCGAAGAGGTCTTAGTCGCTCAATTTTACATCTAACTAAGATGTTTGGTGCAGTATTTTTAAATGGAAATATTTGCATGAAAACGAGTCATTTCTCTTTGAATAACAACAAAGACTTTATTAAGGAATACCTACTGTTAAACAATCACAGATGAAGGTGTGTAGATTCCGGCTCCGAACTTCAGCTTGCCTCCAGAAAAAATGTTCTGTGCCTGAACAGCCGAAAAACTCCTCGCCGGAGTCCAAAACGTCACAAAATGTCGTCATTGTGTGTGTGTGTGTGTGTGTGTGTGTGTGCAGTCGATGCATTTGTTTATATTGACTGAGCCTTAGGACCTTCAGTTGCTATTTGAAGAGCGAGATAGCGAGAGAGAGACGGAGAGATCTACCCTGTGTTAGTCTGGTCTGTCCCTCGGGGTTAATAACAAAGGCTGATAGTATAGCTGAAATGCCACAAAGCTAACACATGAAATGCATTGGTAAATGCTCATTCCAATGTTCAAACGCTTCACGGTCATTTGTAGATAAATGACTAAATAGAAAGGAGCAAATTCTCCACGTTAGCCTCAAATGAGAACAACCATTATTTGATGTCACTTTTCACTCACAAATGTATTGCTTGCAATGCTGCTTTTACAATCTGTTTCCATAATCTATAAACACATTCTCAAATATGAAGCGTTTGAAGGCAGTACATTGGAATGAGCATTTACCAATGCATTTCATGTGTTAGCATTTCAGCTATACTATCAGCATTTGATTTTAACCCAAAGGGACAGACTAGATTAACACAGCTCTGTCTCTGAACATAATGTTTCCTGTGAGAGAATACAGTGGTATGTTTAAACCTCTTTGGGGTAGGGGGCAGTATTTTGACATCCGGATGAAAAGCGTGCCCAAAGTAAACTGCCTGTTACTCGTGCCCAGAAGCTAGGATATGCATATAATTGGTAGATTTGGATAGAAAACACTCCAAAGTTTCCAAAACTGTTACAATAATGTCTGTGAGTATAACAGAACTGATATGGCAGGCAAAAACCTGAGAAGAATCCATCCCGGAAGTGGGATTTTTTAAATGTTTGTAGTTTTCCATTGACTGCCTATACAGTATCCAATGACTTAGGACTCAGATTGCACTTCCTATGGCTTCCACTAGATGTCAACAGTCTTTAGAAATTGTTTCAGGCTTGTATTCTGAAAAATGAGGGAGTAAGACCACTCTGAGTGAGTGGACCCTAGGAAGTCCCAGAGCTGTTTTCTGCGTGCGACCATGAGCGCACCTTTCTTGTTTTTCTTTTATATTGACGAAGCTATTGTCCGGTTGAAATATCATTGATTATTATGACTAAAAACAACCTGCGGATTGATTATAAACATCGTTTGACATGTTTCTATGAACTTTACTGATACTTTTTGGATTTTCCGTCTGCATGTTGTGACTGCCTTTGAGCCAATGGATTACTGAACAAAACGTGCCAACAAAACAGAGGTTTTTGGATATAAAGAGGGACTTTTTCGAAACAAAACAAACATGTATTGTGTAACTGGGAGTCTTGTGAGTGCAACCATATGAAGATAATCAAAGGTAAGTGATTAATTTTATCGCTATTTCTGACTTTGTTACTCCTCTACTTGGCTGGTAACTGTTTGTAATGTTTTGTGAGCTGGGCGCTATCCTCAGATAATCGCATGGTATGCTTTCACCGTAAAGCCTTTTTGAAACCTGACACAACGGTTGGATTAACAAGAAGTTCATCTTTAAGCCGATGTATAACACTTGTATGTTTTACGATTTTTTATTATGAGGATTTCTGTTTTTGAATTTTGCGCTCTGCAATTTCACTGGATGTTGGCCAGGTGGGACGGTAGCGTGCCACATACCCTAGAGAGGTTTTAAGTGAAGTGGCCTATGGTCACTGAACGTCATACTGCAGTGATCAACTGTAGACCTTGTTGGCTTTGTTCAGGCACTGAGCTCTTCACTCTTCCCTTACCACCCAGTGTAATGTTCAGTGACTCACCACTGCCTCCTCTCCTTCCCCTCCCCAGATCTGCTGCCTGCTGACCTGGAGCGAGGGGTGAATTGTGAGGCTGTGAAGCTGGGCCAGAGTCCTGGCAGCAGCAGCTCTGTGATGCTGACTCCTGTATCTGAGGTGTCCTCCATGGAGCTGGCCACCCTGTCCCCCGGGCCCCAGGGAGAGGTGTCCCCCTCCTCACAGGCCTCAGAGAGCGGAGCCTCAGATACCAGTGGCCACGAGCAGGGCCCTGAGGCCCCTGGAACAGCCCTGGAGTCAGGCAGCCAGACGGACACCTCCAGAACAGAGGGGGGTGAGGAGGTCAAGGACCCCAAGAGGATCAAGCCACACCTTCACTGTCCCGTGTGCAAGGTCACGGTCAACTCTACATCCCAGCTGGAGGCACACAACAGTGGTACGAACACGACAGTCTCTGGCGTAGCACACCCTGCAGCCCCCTCAGATAGCATAGGAACACGTCATAAGCCATGATTTATTTATTTTTATTACAGGCTATTAGCTTTAAAACTGAGAATATTTTTTTTTTTTACAGAAAATGTGTAGAATAGCAGGAAATTAGCTATAAAATTTGCTCTCTCTGCCCCAATGACAAAAAAATATATACATACTGTACATGCTCCAGAGTGTATCTGACATTCTCTTCCTCCCAATCCACTCCTCCAGGTACGAAGCACAAGCAGATGCTGGAGGGCCAGAGCGTCCAGCCGCGGCGCCGGGGGAAGGTGGCGGGGGCTGGGGGGCGCTCGGCCTGCAAGACCAAGCGCCTGGGCACCAAGGGCAGCGTGGGGGTGCCCAGCAAGAACTTCCACTGCGAGGTGTGTGAGATCTATGTCAACTCGGAGACCCAGCTCAGCCAGGTGAGGAGGCTGGGGCTCGAGGGGATGGTGGCAGGGGAGGGCTGGGGGTTGCACGGGGTGTGGAGGGTTCAGCAATGGGGAGAGAAGTGAAACAGCTGGGGTATAATTTCGTGTGTTGACTTCCTGAGTGGATCTGAGGTGATTGGACTGGACAAGATCTGGTTTCATGTTCTCTCACAGTGAGGCCATTGAGCCACTAGTCTATGTGGAGATCTGACACACTGGGTCTCTTTCCACCTCCACTAAACGTGTCCTGACAGTGTTCTGAATTGATGGAGCTCAAAATTACCCGAAATAAGCTGGAAAGAGTAGAAGATATTGTGAATGTAGCCATGGGGTATGGGAGATAGACAGGGAGGGATATGACCCTCTGGGCTACTCAGGACTCCTGGCGCTGTTTGCGTGACATGAAAGGTGAGAAGAGGAAAGAGAGGGGGGTTGAAGTCCGGGCTCTGGCTGGGCCCCTCAAGGACATTCAGAGACTTGTTCCGAAGCCACTCCTGCGTTTCATCAGACTAGAGGATCTTGTTTCTCATGGTCTGAGTGTCCTTTAGGTGCCTTTTGGCAAACTCCAAGCGGGCTGTCATATGCCTTTTACTAAGGAGTGGCCACTCTACCATAAAGGCCTGATTGGTGGAGTGCTGCAGAGATGGTTGTCCTTCTGGAAGGTTCTTCCATCTACACAGAGGAACTCTGGAGCTCTTTCAGAGTGACCATCAGGCTCTTGGTCACCTCCCTTACCAAGGCCCTTCTCCTCCGATTGTTAATAAATAGCAAACATTTCTAAAAACCTGTTTTTGCTTTGTCATGATGGGGTATTGTGTGTAGATTGATCAGGGGGAAAAAATATTTTATCCATTTTAGAATAAGGCTGTAGCGTAACAAAATGTGGTAAAAGGGAAGGGTCTGAATACTTTCCGACTGGACTGTACCTATGACATCACTACCTCAGCCCTCCCACTTTTAAAGGTAGCACAGGACCCATGATGTAATGACAAACGTATTAAATGCTCTTTGCACATGTTACAGTGGAAGGTTTACTATTCCTAAGGTGATGCTAGCAGTGGAAATGTGTGTTTGAATTCACCGGGCACAGCGGCAGCGGCTGTATTTTTATTACAATAAAGCCATTCTGGAAAAAGCATCTTATGAGCAATTTATATTTTTATGCTGTGATTGTTTTCCCACACTATGCAGATGTGTATCAGATGGTATGGTGATCCACTCAGAACTGTCTATTTGAGCCTGTAAGAGCTGTTAGCAGTATGTTCATGCGGGATATTGACGTGTTTATGGTGTGGTAATCTAGGCATATGGTTTTTTTGAACTTCTTTTCTAGGCTGTTTCAGGGATAAATTGTTTCCCTGGTGATGTTTATTAAGTCGTACATGTAATCGTATGGTGGGATGGTTCTGGAACGTTTTGCAGCTCTCTCAGACTAGCTGGTCATGGAAAAGATACAGTATATACGGGCATGTGTAGCAACCTTGCCTACAACAAGCCTTAGTGGTGCATTCCAATGGCACTGTTAAAAGCTCCTGTGATGAACTAGGATTAGCCAGTTGGTAGTAGAACAGAGGAGAGAGAAATAGACGTGCATACTGTAGATAGAGGGAAGGAGTGGTTTTCTTTGTGGTTTTTGTGTCCTCTAAATATTGTACACTGAGTGTACAAAACCTTAAGAACACCTGCTCTTTCCATGACATAGACTGACCTGGTGAAAGCTATGATCCCTTATTGATGTCACTTGTTAAATCCACTTCAATCAGTGTAGATGAAAGGGGGGAGACATGTTAAAAAAGAAATTTTAAAGCCATGAGACAATTGAGTGTAGACTGTGTATGTGTGCCATTCAGAGGGTGAATGGGCAAGTCAAAAGATTTAAGTGCTTTTGAACGGGGTTTGGTAGTAGGTGCCAGGCGCACCGGTTTGAGTGTGTCAAGATCTTCAATGTTGCTTGGTTTTTCACGCTCAACAGTTTCCTGTGTGTATCAAGAATGGTCCACCACCCAAAGGACATCCAGCCAACTTGACATAACTCAGGGAAGCATTGGAGTCAAAATGGGCCAGCATCCCTGTGGAACGTTTTATACACATTCTAAAGTCCATGCCCTGACAAATTGAGTCTGTTCTGAGGGAAAGGGGGGGGGGGGGGGGGGGGCAGCTTAATATTAGGATGGTGTTCCTAATGTTTTGTTCACTCGGTGTAGATCAGGCATGGTCTACTAGATAAATCCAACAATATAAACTAGTGTTTAAAACGAATATAAACTAGTGTTTAAAAACTAATGTTTCTCCTCTGATCTCCTCAGCACATGAACAGCAGGAGACACAAGGACCGTCTGGCAGGAAAGCCCCCCAAACCCAAGTTCAGCCCCCACAACAAGAGCCAGCCCACCTCCAGCTTATCGGTGAGACAGGGCACACACACAGATACACACACACACGCTCCATTGCATGAGGTTGGAGGTTAGTTAAAGTTTGAAACCCATATTTTTGGAAAATCGTCGAAGAAAATATTGGCCAATAATGTTCAATCTCTGAATAAAAGTGATATTTATCTCCTGAATTGATTGAACTTTAAGGAAATTGTCCCCAACCCTGACACACACACACACACACACACACACACACACACACACACACACACACACACACCTCATTGCTCCTTCCTAGGTGGTTGTCTCTCCAGTGAAGCAGCATGCCTGCCTGTGTGCATGTGCTGTCCGAGAGGTTAAGGACACTGCTTTGTGGTAGTGAATGGGTCCCCTGTACCTGAGACATTCAAGGCTGAAGTACCCCCAGCACTACCCCTACTGACAAAGCCTGCAGCCTGAATCAGCACTCTGTATTAATCCCTTTTGTGCTCGTGTCATGTGCGCACCTCCCCTCGAACCTCTCCTTCTCCCCATCTCCTCCGCTCCACCCCACCTCCACCTCCCTATTTCTCCCTCCTCCGCATCTCCTCCACCTCCCCCTCTTCCCATCCTGCCCCTCCCCCCTGCAGACTATGAGATGGGCTGGGTATGCAGGCGGGGCCGTGTCTGCCATGAAGAAAATGTTCAGCCAGTACAACTTCACCTCTCTCTCTACTCAGGTGAGTGGCAGGGCCCAGGGCAGGCAGGGACAGGGGAGAAGTGGGCTGTCAGGGATACAGCTGGCTTAACCACTGGAACTGGCTAGGTGCAGGGGATTGAACAGCTCCAGAAGAGAATGCTCAACTGTAAACTTTATAAAGGGTTTGAAGTTTAAGCATGTCTGTGGTTCGGTCTTTTGTTCTTTTGTCTTGACTGTGTGAGAGTCTTCATAAGGCAAGTCCCCTAGAGGGACGGGTAGTTGTGGTGAGAGAAAGGATATTAGTATGGAGAAATGTACGAGCATGTTAATCCAAGGTAACGATGTGTGCTAAAAGAGCAATGTTCCCTGTTTGCTGAGCAAATGTGTGCTCTACTTTGAGTAAATATGTGCGCTTCAAGAAGTGACATGCGCTCTCCATCTCTGCTCTCCTCTCTACTTTCCTTCCCTCCTTCGCTCTCTCCTCCTCTCCTTCAGACCAAACTGGCCTTCCAGAAGCAGCTGACCAAGAGCCTGACCACTGGCTTCCTGCCTAGCCCCCTCACCCAGCCCACCTTGTGCACCATGGCAACCAATCCTCTGGCTCTGCGCCACCCGGCGGGCACCACCTTCTTTCAGACGCCCTTCCTGAGCCCCACCTTGTTCCGGCCCGCCCCGGGGCCCCTGAGGGCCACGCACCCCTCCATCATCTTCTCCCCTTATTAATGACACAGTACAGCTCCCCCCGTCCCTCTGTCCCCCTCTACCAACCCTCTTGCCCTGCCTCCATTACTGTGACCCACATGACGAGGGCCACGCCACGCACAAACTATGCAGACCACAGGAGCCAGGATGGAGAGAACAGAGAGAGCGAGGCTAACAACTGCTCCTGTCATGGAGGACACACCCCCAAGGCCAAGGCCACGCCTCCTCTCCACCACGCCCCATCTGTCTGCTCCTTCTCCTGTGGTTGGTGGCCTGAGGAACAGGACACACCTCCAGGGACAGACTGGTGCAGCCAGGAGGCCTCTCTCTTACACAGCCATTTCAAGGGTCGATTTGGTTTGGATTCTTAATATTATTGTGTAATTTATTAGAGAACAAAAATAGATGTATCTGTTTAGTGTGGTTGCCACAAATAAGGTCCCTTTACGTCATGCTACTCCTCAGAACTTTGTTTCTATTATTGGTTGGCTTGCTTTTTGTTGTTATGGGTCGATATAGGGGATGCTAGCAGGTGAGCCCAATGCTCTCTGAGCTTGTGACTGTCTTCAGCCATATGTGGAGCTGCAGATCTGCAGTCCTACGGACCCAAGTCAATGAGTGGGATCTGTCAGAATTATATGAACTCATATTTTTCCACCAACACCCTTCCACCAAGCCCCTATCTCCCAAACCATGTTACTGGGCTCTTGTCATTGGAACCCAGAGCTCTGAATTGATGTGCAGAATAGATGCTGAAGCCCTTTCTCTCTCTCTCCTCTCTCTCTCTCTTTCTCTTTCTCTCACTCTCTTTGAGTCACAGCCCAACATGGCCTTTCATGATTTATTTTTTACCCTGCATCCCCAGAATTAAGCACTCATTAAGGTCCTGAAAAAGTCAGCTTGTCAACTTGATTTTGTCTCAAGTTGCAGATCTGCCTCATTAAAGATCTTTGCTCCGTAGCAGCGCTGGTGCATTGGTTCTGACTGTCTCTATTTCTCCCGTTGCGGAACGGGCAGCACAAAATAATTTTTAAAAGCCTGGCTGTCTTATATTGTAATCTGCCATGGTTCCCTGTATCCCAGTGATTTTATAGTGTTTGATCCCCCAATTGTACTCCCTGAGCCATAGTCCTTAATTTTCTCTCGAGCTATCTCAGCAGGAGCTGATGGGTGGCAGTGAATGACAATTTCCCCTTGCTCAAAAAAGACACTAAGGGGTGGAAATGACTTGATGGGTTTACAATCCTCAATTAAAGGTTTCCACTGTGCAGAGAGATGTGTGGATGATGGAGGGGGGGGGGGACACATTTCCCAGATCACTGATTGGATCATCAGGAATGGAGGGAAAGAAACAAAGCACAGTGCCATGGCAACCACATTAAAAGCACCTTAAACAGATTTACTTGCGAAAGCAACGAAAATATGTTCTATTTTTTTGTTGTTATTCCTGGTGTGATTTTTCATAAACTCATGCCAGTTTGATTTAGCATTTTTCAATCACACAAACAATCAACTTATAACGATTCAATTTGATTGTTGTTATTATCCATGAGACCGGTCTGAATCTAAATCTCAGATCTAGTTACATTTTTAAAGCAATACGTTCAATTAATGTGTCTATGTTTAGAACGGTTATACAGTAGGAGAATATAGGATGTGGAGAGGTGGCTTTATCTGATTCTGAACAATGTGTGTCTGTACCTCTACAGAGATGCTCTACAGCCTACCGTACTGTATTTGAAAGGCCAATTCCAAGTGGCCAGTGCTAATAGTCATTTGAACTGATGGGTTGTTGTGATGCGATTTTCCTTGATGGTCAATCTCGTTCTCATGTTGTGACTGTGTGTTGAGCTAAGCTATAAATAGCAGCTCTCATACTGTGGGACGGACGCTGCAGCCCTCTCTCTGTGTTGACATTGCTGGGCTTTCACCTCACAGAGGAGCAGGACACAGCTTTTATATGGATTACACAGAACAGCCCGTGTTATTGATGTCTCAAGTGCAGTAGAACACATAATCATATTCCCATACCCCTCTCTCCTAAACAAGTAGACCCACCTTGAAACGAACACTCCATAGCCCCCACCAGACCAGACCCAATACTTGGGGCTCCTGATTTATCCCAACACCAACTCTCTTTGCTGGTTTATTACCAAACCCAACACTTACACCCAACCAGTCTACTTTAGCAACAGCAAAATGGGGTAAATCCTATGCAGTTGTTGTTCCCGTCACTTCAGTCAGTGCAATAGTATTTCCATGTGTGTGACGCAGCAGCGCCACCTGCAGTGAAGACCTTGTTATTGCCCTTCTAGATCAAACCCAGCACTGTCTCTCCTCCATCTCTTTAAATCTCTTTGATTCTGTACATGTTTCTGAGGCCTTTGTCTTTGGGAATATGAAACCAAGCCGTCAGGTCTCTTTGCCATACCAATGTGATTCTCTCCAGTCACAGTAAGTTACTCAGTGAACCAGCCAGCCTATTGATCTCCAGTGTTCGTTCTGTCTGTCTGTCTGTCTGTGTGTCTGTCTGTCTGTCTGTCTGTCTGTCTGTCTGTCTGTCTGTCTGTCTGTCTGTCTGTCCCTCTGTCTGTCTGTCTGTCTGTCATTACATGGGAACTCTATGGTATTCAGACATTTAAGTACATTTTTAATAAATAAATGCATATAGGCAAATTATCTATGTAGAAAATATAGAGTAAATATAGACATTTTATCAAAGTTGCTATTGTTATCTTTATCTTGATGAAACGCTATCTTATCTGAGGGTAGACTGTTGATGTAGCCTACAGCAGACACATGCTGTACATGGAAAGGAGAAATACTTTGCTTGTTTTTTTCTGTTTGTTTTATTTACATGGTTTTACTGTACTTGTTTTTTAACCTACAAAAGAGACAAATGTTGAATCGAAAAATGGTTGAGTGATTTTTTTCTTCTTCTTCTTGTTCAATGTTGAACTGAATTATGGAATTTAATTATTAACGCCACACAATAGATGTGGAACAAAAAATGCCTTTCAGATGTAATTATCCAGTATATCCCAAGAGTGTCAACCGCTGGTCAGTTTCTGGCTTTCTCAGGGCTTACAGTTTCAGCTACATGAATACCATACAATCATCCACACAATCAGAGCCTCTCAAACGTCATCACCATAGAGACGGGTCATACACTGTACTTGTGGATGACATGAAATAATAGCCATACAGAACAGGATTGAAGACGTTTTGATGTAAAATGTCCACACACGGAATATGACGATCATATAGGAGGACATTGGGGTGTGTCCGTGTCTCTCTTTTTCACTCCTCTCTTTTTCACTCCTCCGTCCCTGTGCACAGCCAAGGGAACCATGGACAGTAGACCAGCCCAGATACAGAGCTCAGTCCTGGGTATAATAAGGGATCTGTCCCCTTATTATAGAAAGAGACACCATGGATAAAACAAAGCACTATGATCACATTCTCTTCAATTGCAGTGTGGTGAAATGTCAATTATCTATCAGTCTACTAGTGACCCATTTCTTTCAGTAAAAGAACATGTGCTGTATGTAATGGCAGGCTATGAAACTACAAGGCAGCCATGTTGACTGAGACTACTGCTGGTGAGGTGGGAGAAGCTGGCGTTTCTCAAAACGGAGTTTCCTGGTATAGGATCTGCATATCACTGATGTCAAAGCACAGCTCTCATTTCCCCCTATTTTAGAAATGAGTCTACACAGCAGGCATTCAACGCTGCAAAGATAATTGCATGAAGGTGAATGGAGAAAGGTGTCTGCCCCCATCCGAGTCCTGCCTCATTAGCCCTGTCTATACCTGGTTCCAACCTGCTGCCTTTGTCCTGATCTTGTTCACATTCTGATTGTGCCCACATTTTTAGACAAGTGTTGACAATTAAAAGACGCATTGTGATCAGATCCTATAAGTGTAAACAGACAAGATCAGGACGAAGATCGCATATTAACAGCAGGTATAAACAGGGCTATTGACAGAGAAAGGAGTGGCATGCTGAGGATCAACAGTCTGGATGATAATCTGGATTATCTGCACAGTATTCACACCCAGATGATTTCAATGGGCAGAGCATCATAAAGTCATACTCTGGAGCGGCTCCAGATAATGGAGAGAGATTAGGTTCTGAACAATATCATGGAACGGTACTGGATTCTGGACCACCACCACAGCTCAGCTCAGCGCTGTTCCTCACAGCTTTTCTCTGTCCTTCGTGTACAGAGCGGGTCCTGTGTCATGTGCTCTTGTTGTGCTCTCTGAACTGAACCCCAGAGTCAGTCTCTTGCCATAATGACGCCAATCATCAAAGCCTATCTGGAGACTCTTCTGGACTGTAATGAACTGTAACAAGCATACCATAATGATGTGAATTTTGTTCAATCAGCTATTCATTTGTTAGCTTCCCACCCATGTCCTTGTTTATTGGAAGTGGAGCACGTACTCATAATGTAGTTGGACAGCATTGTTGTTCTCACTACCACTGTAGGTCCTTATGCCAGCTCTCCCCGTGTGGAAACGTTAGGTAAGCACAAACACACCTCTCCCATTGCCAAAACAAGGGAAGTTCAAGTCAAGTGATCATATCCATGTCTGAAGCCAGTCTCGGGATGACAGACCTTGCAAAACCTCTCCACAAACCCCTACATATCCACAACACTGATATATTGATCTCTACCTGAATGCTGTGAAGTAACACCCATTTATTTTGCTGTGGTGGTCAGTCTGTCAGTCCCTGGTTCCTCCCTCTCTGTATCAACCCTACAAGGACATGGAGTCAGTTCAGTGTGTACGTCAAGTTCTACAGTACATATCAATATCTGTGACTGCTTGGCTACGTTTAGACAGGCAGCCCAATTCTGATATTATTGACCAATCAGATCAGCTCTGAAAAAGATCTGATGTAAAAAGATCTGATTGGCCAAAAGACCAATTAGTGGGAGAAAAAAAAACTGAATTGGGCTGCCTGTGTAAATGCAGCCCTTGTGTTCCATTTAAAGCCAATGGTACATTACAAAACATATACTACGATGTAGAAGATATTCTATGAGGGGACATGACCCGTATTTATTGTAACACCTTTGTCACTGTGTTCACAGTACATTTGATTACAATGATCTTCATGATGTACAATAGGAATTATAAGGTGGAATATAGAGTAAGATATTTTGATAAGCTATTGAGTCTTTGCTTTAAATGTTTGTTTTTTCCGTCTGTATAGATAATGCTAGGTTGAATATGAATGACAGAGAAATAAATGGGGGAGAGAGAAATAGACAGAGGGAGAAGTTGGATAGTGAAATAAATCGATTAGATCTTTCACTTCCACAGCTTCACTTTGTATTTTATTGACCTTTAAGTGTCCGGCTATTGACTGGAACCAGACGACTTGTCAACATGTCCCGCTTTCTAATGTCAAAGGTGTTAGATCCTCTACACACACACGCACGCACGCACGCACGCACGCACACACACACACCACAGCATATTGCTTTGCAGCATGATCAAATTATTCAAAATGGCATGTTGTGTGTTTACATTCATTAGATATTGTCCTATAGCAGATTATGTAAACTCGCCCTCTGTGTATTCAGGTGGAATGAGCTGCACCAACTGCTTTGGGGCCCGGTTAATGTTGATCTGTCACAGAGCATAAAAATCATTATTTCATAAACATTTGACCTTTCCCTTGCCACCAAATCATGGCCATAAATTCATACCTCTCTTGTAAAGAGGAAGAAATCATCTCTTCTATGACAGTTTTAGCTTTGCAGCAGGCCACGGTAGCTGTAGCTTTCTGGATGGATTTCATATAAAAAAGATCTGGCCTTATAACAGGGAACCTGTTTGGAACCTGGGTTGTGTTGGTCCAGAGGCTGGGGTCAAACAGTTAGAATGGCCCCATGGGGCACATAATCATGCCAAATCACGAGTCCATTGTTCAACCTGTGTGCTGTCCTCTCTCTATCCAAACCCTTAAATCTCACACTACCTCTTGAAGACATAGTGTCGGGAGGGAAAGGCTGCGATTAGAAGGTCACTATAGCAACTGCCAGGGTTGAGATAAATAATCTCCACTGTAAAAAGAAAGGGGGAGAAATCCCATTGGTCCTCTGTATGTCCCTGGGGGAAGCTAGCTAGATGCTCAGCTGCAGCACTGAGGAAGGATCTGTTTTTTTTTTTTTTGCTATGACAGTAAAACAGTATTGGAGTAGAGATAAAAGGACATTACCTCTGTATTTTTTGTCTTATTGTCATCCTTGGGGAAATGGTTTTGGCAGTAGTCTAGTTGAAGAGGTGCGTTCATAAATCACATCGGGGACAAGTCACAAATCTACTGCTCCTCTCGCCCCCCTTGTCTCCCAGTATTCACAGTGTGTATTTCAAGCCGTGTGGTAAATGTCACATTTTAACAGGAGATCAATATAGAGAGTGAGATGTTTGAGATGAGATGTTCATTGCCCTCTGTTAAATGTAGATAAGAAAATGTATGAGAGTGTGGCGGGTTATATAGGGTCCCGAGGATGTTTTGTGTTAAAGTTATTTTACCTTATGTACTGTGTAAGAAGACAATAAATGTGGGTTGTAATACTATGCTAGTTTATAACGATCCATACATGTGACTCAATAAATGCACAATTTCTTAGTAAACATCATCAGCACACTGGCTCGTCATTAAAAACAACCTGCTGTGCTCTGAAGGTGAGTATAGTATCAATTCAGAGACGTTCTACTTGAGGTTTTCTCATTAGCTTACATTAACCTTTCCAGTCAGCTGGTCCATGTGGAACTGTTGGCAGCTTCATTTGCTCTACATAAACATGTCTGCCCTTGTCTCAGTGTATGTAGGGCGGAATTCTCATCACCACGGGGACTTATCCCTACTACAACACTGTTTCAATGTAAAAAGGACACTTCAAATATGTTTTTTTGGTGCCTGAAATATTTAGATGTATAGTTCCAACGGTATAGAATAGATGTTTCAGCAACCTATTCCTCAGAACCAATGCCATTCATTACTGGGGAGAGGAATCATAACTAACCTGACTGTTGTCAAAGTCAGGTTAAATATAGACTACAAAGAATCTCGCCTGAAGTATCTTACATCAAAGGCAGAGATGAAGCCTTTATAATGGATTTGTACAGATGTACTCACAGCAATTACCACTAAAGAACAAAAGGCCAATTGCACACAAGGTCCAACCGAAATTTGACTTCCGCTCTTAACCCAACCCCTCCGAGGGACACACATACAGGTTTGTTGGAGAGGTGTTGGGGGCTGCCACACTGAGCAACCAGGGGGCTGTTGTTGTGGGGGGTTAAGGGCTTTGCTTATGGGTACAACAGAAGGAATCTAGGATTTGATACCAGAAACCCTCCGGTTGCCAGCTCACTTACCGTACGATTTTCCCCTGTTGGACCCAGGATTTGAACTGGCAACCCTTCAGTTGCTGGCTCACATCTCAAACCAAACCTGCCCGCCCCCCAGGGAGCTTCTACACAGCAGTGAGAGAAAAGAAGTTGAATCGTTGGTCATCCCAGTTGCTTTAAAATGTTGCCCTTTGAAAATGCATGAGTTATTCTGTGACACTACTCGGACTTCTCTCTCCTTCTCCACATTTCTGACATGGAGGCAGAGTTTGGATGGATTTGAGCAAAGTTTAGAGATCTCTGTAGATCTTTATCCTAGCTCACAGGGATGATCAGTGGCGATGGCAGTGCAATGTAGGAATATTTTAATAAAGACATTAAAATGTTTGTATTATGTTTAATTACTTCATAAATCGTGCAAATCAAAGATATACACAACAGCCTCAACTTAGATGCAGAGGGAATCTTTTAATTTGTTTACACGGCATGCAAATGATTATCCAGTCTCCAGAACATTTTAAAAGATTAATACTGTGCTCTATATTGCATCAGTATAAATGTCCCAATATTTATCATGAAAATAATATGCACTTCAATAATACAGACATAAAGATGCAAATTCACAACGTCAAAACATAATACAAATATAAAGATCTGTGAATAATCACAAAGCAAAAAACTACATCCAAACTAGGCCAATGCATCTTTCTTGTTCAGTGACACACACATGAAATGTTGCACAATAACTATGGACCCTGATATGGCATTAAAGGGCTTCAGTCAGATAAACAATTTGAAAATGAAATACATTTGCATTTCGTCTGACCAACATTGTGTTTAACAGCTCAGTAACAAAGATCAAGGACGCCCCATGGTTTTCAAGGACATTAAGGAGTTTCTGATAAAGTACAGATAATTCAGCATGCTTAGGCTGTGGTCAAGAGCTCCATAGATATAACAGTCAGGGCAAGCCTCTTTCTCTCAGTCGCCACATCAGGGCCTGTCCAGCAGGCAGGAAGCTCATCAAACACGCTGCTCAACAAGAGACATCACATAAGACTACTAGTCTGTCACAACAATTAAAATCTTTAGACAACGTCATTTTAAAACTCAAAGCGATCTCAAAAGACAGTAACATGTTTTCTGACATCTCTAAAAGAATAGAGGAATGTTTTTTTAATTCTTCAAAATATGGATTTGTTTCATGTGCTGTAACTTAAAATAAAATGCAGATCATCCATGCTAAAATAGTTGCCATATTTCATCTGAGTAGATGGCATGCCAGTAGTGTAACAAATCTCCTGATTAACTAACAGTAATAGAATCCCTTATGTATCCTCCATGATACAAACAACCCTCTTGATTATCAATTTGTGTTACTTTTGATGTCATTTACTTGTCGTCAAAGATCAGTCTAAATGGTAAAATATGAGTCTAAATATCAGTCAAAATCTCCAAGAAACCATTGGTTTCTGATTCAGTCAGTGTACATTCATTCAGACCTAAAATTGCCTGTATTTGTAATAGGCTAATAATCAGCCTACTGTGTTTCTCCTCTCCTACTCTTTCACTCCCTGTCTCCTGAAATCTTTCTCATTCTTCATCAACCCTCGCTCCCTCCCGCATCCATCCCCCTGCTCCCTCAGCTATCGACAGAGCCACTCCCCTTGTTCTTATTGCGGCTGAGGGGGAAGGATGATTTGCTCTGGGGCTGGGTCATCTTGCTGGCCAGGTGGACAAAAGGCTCGATGAGGGTCCTCCGGTCTGCCACAGACACCTCCCACAGACGCACCTTTTCTGTCTTGGCCCAGTGCTGGGCCACCTCAGAGTCCACACTCCTCTGCTCCTGCATGTCCAGCTTGTTGCCCAGCACCACTATGGTCACCTGTGGACAGATCATCTCATCCATTTAGCACAGCCTCACATCACCTGGATATCAGCAAGTGAAGTGTGGTGGGTAGATAAGAACTTTAGGACATCTTTTTAAAATATATTTTACGTTATTATTTTCTCCTAAACCTACCACTGATGGTCTGCAGTCAGTGGCGATAGGACGGCCGTTCATCAGCAGGGTCTGTTTTGTCCTGAAATCTGCTGTGTTATTTAACTAGCCTACACGACACTGTGCTTTACAAGTACCATTGAAATCGATGAAAGTTCTTACCTCTTTCTTATCACGGAAGCGGTCAATGTCTTTCTTGAGGGCCTCCATGCGTTTGAAGGACTCCTTACTGTCGATGCTGTAGACCAGGACAAAACCGTCTGCAAAGGAGAAGTAGTGGCGAGGGAACTCCAGACCATCACGAAGACCCCGGGTGTCGTAGAAGCGCACTTGCTCTCGAGTGCCACGGTCCGTTTCTATGGAGCCAATATAGATATCCTCCAGGGTCTCCATGGGCTCTGAGCCTAAAAGAGGGGAGCACTTTGGGATATAAATGGGACCAGAGGATCTGTGTAGTCAAAACATCAACATTGTCCTTGATCTCCTAGGTCCTACAAATGAATTGTTTACCCGCAATATGATTGGCATACAGTAGTTGCTCCAGGACAGCAGTCTTGCCAACCGCAGCCAGACCACACACCACCACTTTACAACTCTTGCCCATGATGATGACCAGTCTCTTGGCAACTCTGTAATTGAAGAACAAGTCAGATGACAGTCTTGTCTCTGCAGCTAGCATGAAAAAAAGAGACAGACAGACACACACACACGCGCACGCAAAACATGATATTATCATGACCGTAGCAAACGTTTGCTAGCTAGCTACATGCTAACATTTAGCATCTATTTAGTTAGCTAACGATTCTATTTAAGTGATAATGGCCGTTGTTATGTTCTTCCAGATAACAACTCAATTCAACATTTGATTTCCTTGCAAACTTTTTACCTATAAAATGTAACTACACCGCTCCCGTAAATTCCAGACACCACTATCCAAAAATACTTCCTGTTTACAATGCATACGTAACGTCTCCCTCACTATCTTTAGTAACTGCGACCTCTAGCGTCCGATGGTCGTAAGACTTGTTTGAGTCACAACCACAGAGTATGGAAGACATTAACATGTTTTATTTTAATAGAGCGAGCTAGCTTCAATGTTACTCTATTTTTACTGACAAAATAGTCTGTCCGACCATACATTGTTTTACCCTGGCTGGGTGTCTGTTTCTGCTCTCTTGCCAATGCCAACTCCTGGTGGGCCAAAAACTATGGAGGAATTAAAGTGAGACTGTACGGCCAATCTGCCAACTTCTGTCTGTAGCTTCCGAAGAATTTGGGCTTCACACTGATATGATGAAGGTGAGTCTCTCACGAACTCATACGTGTCGGTTGTTTTGATTTAGGACGTAAGCCTCACAAGACTCGCCAGAAGGTAGCCTGGTACCAGTTAATTCAAACATTTTATGGCAGAATGTATGGAAGTCGTATAGTGCCTAAAAAACTGGGTTAAATATGTGTGTAAAAAAATTAAATAAAAAATTTGCCTGATCTTTCTAATATCTTAAGGACAGACACTTCAAAACAAACGCCATTTTGGCCTATGTTTTTCCATGTATACATCTGTTATCCATTGTGTTTATATTGGCTAATAGCAGAAAGGCCAAATTCAATGTTATCAAAAAACATTTTTATATATATTTTTGATACCTAAATTGGTCCTAAAATTCCAAATCAAATATCTAAATGATCCTTGGTATGACCATCTTAAAACAATTCCATATGTTAGCTTAGTAGAAGCTGGTGGAACAAAAAGGTTTTGTTCAGGACTAACTTTCAGTGATCGATCGTCTTGTCTGGCTGTCAATCACCCCCCTCACTGATTCCTCCCCCCTCCGTAGTCCCAGCAAAATGGCGACGGTTGATGACTGCGATGTGACCATGGATCCTGAAATGGAAATACTAAGCGATGAAGAATTGGAGAGGTACGTTGCGGAAAATGTACAACAAATGTTACACATTAGATTTAAGATTGTTCTCGTGCCATTGTCATGTTATTATAATCTTGGTCTGGCTAGTGTTGGTTTGCTTTTGCTTTGTGTCACACGGCAAGTAGGCCTTGCTAACCGGTTAGCTAACTAACGTTAGCCATTTTTCTCTTTTTCAAAAATCCATACCAACAAAGATAAAGTGGACTTTATCTGTTGTGTTAATGTTACCTAACCAACAAAGTTAGTCACAGTTTGCATCAACGTGTGTTATGGCTAGCTAACGTTAGCTTACTATTGTATTAGCTAGTTGGCTAACGTTAGTACCTAGCAATGACGGTCGCAAAGCCTATGGTTAATGTTTTTGTTCTATAATTTTTACCAAATGTATTTCGCTAACTAGTTACTTAGCTAGGTAACGTAGATAACTGTTGTTAGTACTGCCATATTGCCATGTACCCACGCACGAGCCAGAAAAGTCCCCAAAATCTTGCCCCACTCAACCCACTGATTGTCCTCGCTGAGTGACGTTCTTCCAGAACATTCTCAGGTCTTGATGACCTGAACGAGATGGCAATAAATTAGGCTTTGCATGAGGTAACATACTATTGACTGACATGGTCTTCTTAGTATGCCTGAAGGGTGATCCAGTTTTTTACTGTAATGTTTTCCGAGGTTGTCAACTAGGCCTAGCCAGATCCATATATAAATAGCTAATATATTCCCACCCCTAGTAATTATGTCATAACTTTTGTCTTGGCAAAAGTGGGGGCCACAAGTTCAACAACCAACCAATTTGTTATGATCAGGTGATAGTGGTAACTGTCCTGTTTCCTCAAGAACATGAAACGTTACAAGGGCAAGGCATTGTCTTGGAAAATTGCCTTTATTTTCAGTTTCGCTTCATTGTCTGCTTTCTTGCTCCGATTGTGATCTGAACTGAAGCATGACGAGATTCCAAGAAAAAGCTATGGCAGTTGCCCTCTCCCTGGCTTGACTTGCCATGTGGTTCCTGGTGATCTGCCTCAGTGTATTTCCCACTGAGCTCAAATAGCTGCTCTGTTTGTGAGCTGTACCCAGAAAATACCCACGTGGCCACTACCTCTCAGGTCCTCTATTTCCATTGGATGAGACCCCTCACTGCCTGCTGGTATGGCTCTTTCTATGTTTAGATGATTTTGCGCAGCTCCTTCCCCGTCCTCTCCCACACCAAGGTTAACTCGTCAAGCATACATTTTTGGAAACAGCAATAGCAGTGTTCAGGGAGCAATCTGGTAGTCTATATTTTAGAACTAGATTAGCCCTGGTCTACCACCAAAGTTAATTATGATTAAAGAAGACCTTTAATCCTAGTATTGTCCCTTGTCTGTTTTGCTTGTCAGCGGTTACGTATAATATGCAATATCATGTATAACTTACCTCCTTGCAGTTTGCGATATGGGCTGGGATAAAGTAATTGATTACTCACCAATGCACCTCAAGGTTTTCCTCTAAGTACCTTTTCACATTTACTTGGTCTATTTTGTGTCTCTATGGATGATACGGTATGACCTGTTAGGGATGGGCATTTGACCTTTTTTGACTGAGTACTCACGTTATATTTTTTTGAGTACGCTAATCCTAACTGCTAAATTTGCCTCATATTATTATGATTCTTATTCAGTTAAAATAAAGTGACATTTATGATTATTTATTGAATCTGTAATATCAACTGGTTATATTATATTGTGGAACTCAATCTTCAAAAAGATAGTAACCTCAGCGGTGTGGCGCTTGCATGTAGAAGCCCATAGCTATGCAATGACATTCTCAATGATAATTTGAAACAGGGCTCAATTTGGCAAGTTGAGAAACAATCATTCAGGGTTACAAACCAAAATATGTCTACTTTTTAGTTTATTTTGCCTGTTCCTTGGAATTTTCTAAATGGATGAACAATTCTACATTGAACACTGCATGTGGATGGATTATGGCCAGGGCATCTGTTTGGTGAGAGGCCTAGGCTTAATGATTATGATAAAAATATGCTTTTTGTCTTAATCAAACAAATGTTTTTGCATATTTTCAGTGTGGAACCTGTCTATGTTTAGGGGGGTAATAGCCTAACCACTTCTAATTGCAAAGTAGGGTCATCACTAACGTTAGTTACCACAGACACAAAGTCAAACCCTGCCAATTACAACAATTCTGCTTCTTAAAATCAGATTTTAACCCTAACCCTTAACCATAGTTTTTTTTAGGGAATCGCTCAGCTTTAATATTGCATATAGATTGTAACTTCCATCAATGTAATTGTCTGCATCATTTCCAATCCCCCATATTTTTTGTAAATGTCTATCTTTTTAAAATATATTTTACTTTAATATTTTCTCCTAACCCTACCATTTTGGTACACCAGAATTACATTAATTTCCAATGAAATGCTGCGTTTGCCTTGCAGCGTTGCAGAGTCAGTTGCAGTGCGTTTGGTGTGGTACATACGTTGGATTTATCTCATTTATGAGTCAAACTGTATGCGTAGACGTCTTCACAGAAATGGTAGCAGAAGGTGAATGTTGAACTTTTGTTGCACACACATCCAGATGATGCTGCATACTATTTTGCGCAATGACGCTGTCGGTGTGTTCGAAGCGTTAGGCGTCTACTTCCAGCGTACACATTGTATTTTACAATAGTAATCTTTTGTTTGTTTTTAATCACATCCTTCAGCTACCCTCAGCCGCTCCCATCTATCCCTGAAGACCACCCAGTTTGATTTCTATTTGCCATATATTTGTAACTCTGCTGTTTCAAAATAATTCTGAACCTATATACATTTTACGGACATTCTATTTTACAGTGTTATCTTGTTTTTTAGCCCCTCCCATCTGTCTCTTAACACCATCCACTTTAATTTCTATTTGTCATATATTTTTCAACTGATGTTTCACAGAAGTTCCGAACCTTTCTATTCTCAGTTTCTACAGATTGTAAATGAAATGTATATCTTTTTCCTATAAGTATTATTGATCGATTGACTGACTTTTCAAATTCACCTAGTAGTGCTATTTGCAGAGTTAGCTCCGGGTAAATGTTGCAATTCTTCAGCCATGCCTGGACCTGCGACCAAAAACAAGCTACATGTGGACAGTACCAATACAAATGATCTAATGTTTCTGTCTCTTCCATGTGAAATTTGCACAGCTGGGATGGTTGTTTTATTTATATATATATATATATTAGGTTGCATACATTTTTATAATAATTTTAATAAAAACATTCTAAGTTTTGAATCCAATGTCGTTTTGTGTATGAGTTCATACACCTTGTGCCATGGAATCGGTACATCAAATCTTTCCCCAACTATTTTGCAATCTAGGGCCAAAAGACAAGTACCTTATTTTTTCCCCCTTCCACTTACCGCAAAAAAAAAAACAGAAGAGGCAAGGCCACAATTAGTTGGTTGTAATTTTGGGTAGAGCAGACGTTTCATTATTTTTGCTAGCTGCATGTGTGACAACTCCACCACTACTATTTATGATATAATTTACAAGAATTATATGTATTTTTTAAAACAATGTTTCTTTTTTTAAATAAATTAGTATATTTGAGTTTAACCATATTTGTTCTTTCTTTTCTGGTGGATTAAACTGTAATTGCAAACAACATTCTATGGATTGTTTTAAAAATAGCAATATTTTGGAGTTCATTTCATTTTCAAATAACCGAAAGTGAGAGTAAAGGGGAAAAGGCCACACTGTTCACAGTATGCCTAACCTTAAATTAAGACCAAATAACTCGTTTTTTTATTTATGAATTTTTACAATCTAGCCAATTTTGACTGACTGGTAACTGGTGTCAACCACAAAGTAGTCTACTCGGAAAATTATGCAATTATTCCAAAACGCGCGTGTAGAGTGAGTGGTCGGAACGCAATTGAGTGAGTGAGGCGCGGAGGGGAAAGGGACGTTAGGGAGCAGAACTGTGTAATGCTTGGTTTCTTTTTTGTTGTGTCCCGCAAATGCACATGTACAAATGGAACACTAGAGTCAAAACAAATGTAATATTGTCTTCAAGATGAAATTTACCAAATAGTTTAAGTCTTTGAAAAAAAAAAGTGATCTCTGGTTAAATATGGAGTTTTGACATCAGTTTGAGTACTCAATTAGTCATGCACATCCCGTCATTATGCAGTTTTACTCAGAACTCTCTCTTGGGTAATGTCAATAAATAGCCTCATTCTCAAGCTCTTTCTGTCTTTTTTTAAATTTCTCTGTGTCATCCAGGGAAGCGGAGAGCTTCAAGGAGCAAGGTAATGCCTACTACATCAAGAAGGATTACTCTGAAGCATTCAACTACTACACCAAGGCCATAGGTAAGAATTCCATCAGTGATATCAACTGCAAAGGATATCCTCTTTATAGAGGGGAAACATCTTTGTTTTCTGTGGGTGAGAGGATCATTTATTCTTGTTAACGACGGTGAGTAAATACAATTTATTTTTTTATTTTTTACTGTGTTCTCGACAGACATGTGTCCTAAAAATGCCAGTTACTATGGAAACCGGGCGGCCACACTGATGATGCTGAGCCGGCACAGAGAGGCGCTGGAGGACTCCCAGCAGGCAGTGCGGCTCGACGATACTTTCATGAAGGTAGGGTCCACCACCAGGCGTTGCAAGCCTTGAATACCCAGCTAGCTCCTAGGCAGACAAGTTAGTCAGACCTTCCTGTTTGTCTCATCTCATAATACGCGAATACGTCTAGCAGTTGGATGAGTACAACAGTAAGGTAATGGAAAGATCTGAGTCATGGTTTGTGTGTTGGTCTCCTCCCTGCCTGTGTCAGTGTTTCTGCCTGTTAACTGTGAGTAAACTCTCCCACAGGGTCATCTACGGGAGGGGAAGTGCCATTTGTCCCTGGGCAACGCCATGGCAGCCAGCCGCTGTTTCCACAGGGTTCTAGAACTGGAGCCCGACAACAGCCAGGCACAGCAGGAGGTGGGTCAGACAGTTTGTCTGGCAGACTAGGTCCTAACAGCAATGCATTGTAAAGAGCTAATTGCTCTACAGTAATTGAAATCCTTTGTTAACGGTGACAGATATTCTATGAGTTTTGCTTAGATTGAGGAAAACATCAGGCAGCGTAGCGGCTTCCTTACGTAAAAGCATAAGTTTGAATCTGTTTTCAGGTAAAGAATGCAGATTCTGTCCTGGAGTATGAAAAGATGGCTGAACTAGGATTTGAAAAGCATGACTTCAGGATGGTAGGCTGTTGGCTGCATGTTGTCTTATCAAGCAAATTGTTATCCTTATTTGGGGGAATGGGCATATTGTCATATCAAATCTAGCACCAATGTTTCTCTCTGGACTGTGCAGGTTGTGTTCTGCATGGACCGTGCCTTGGAGTCAGCCTCGGCCTGCCATCGGTTCAAGGTGCTGAAAGCAGAGTGTCTGGCCATGCTGGGGCGTTACCCAGAGGCCCAGTCAGTAGCCAGGTAAACAAGACATTGTTGGAGCCTGGAAAACCATTAAATAAAGTCAATTTCCCTAGCTGATGCACACCATTGGAAATGTATCTTGTCATGTAAGACTTGTTTCTTTGTCTTCCTCTCTCAGTGATATCCTGCGGATGGACGCTACTAATGGTGATGCCCTGTACGTCCGCGGTCTCTGTCTGTACTATGAGGACTGTATTGACAAGGCCGTCCAGTTCTTTGTCCAGGCCCTGCGCATGGCCCCTGACCATGAGAAGGCTCGCCTGGCCTGCAGAGTGAGTCCTCCATCCACCTTCCACCAGGACTCTAGCCCTGCAATTAGGCGCAGCTAACCTGCCTAATAATTATGCTAATGTAGACAAATTGCCTCCATCCTTTTGTAAGAGGTAGCCACAGAACACTATAACCAATTCTGTCTCCACTACTGGCTTGCTGACACACTTTAAGTTTGCAGAGGTTGCTAACTGCTCTCTCTTTTCCACCCAGAATGCCAAAGCACTCAAAGCCAAGAAGGAGGATGGGAACAAAGCCTTCAAGGACGGGAACTATGATGCAGCCTACGAGCTGTACTCTGAGGCCCTGACCATAGACCCCAACAACATCAAAACCAATGCTAAGCTCTTCTGTAACAGGGGCACCGTGGGATCTAAGGTGAGGCTCAAACACACAGCACCAGGAGGAGAACCCCTCATCTGCCATACCATGTTATCTTGTCTTATGCAGCCATGGCGTTTCTGCCATTTTGGTCCCCAGTTCGATTCGGCCTATTATTATTATCATCTTAGTCTTCATTGGAAGGCTCTCCGTTTGCTTGCAAATGAGGTATTGCTGTTTTCAATTACAGTGGTTGTTTTTGCCTTTTCAGCCAGGCAGCTGATATTTGATACCTGTAGGTCCCTATAAAATCTGTGCCTTTTTTGTTGTCTGAATCTGTTTTATCAGGTTTTCGCTCTCCAAATCACACTTTTGATATAACATCCACATTTTTATTTATTTTGAAAAATGTAAGAAATTTAGGTTTTTGGGTGTACTTACCCTTTAATTCAACTGTGCACGAGCTAGGGACCTTTTTTGGTTCTGATGTTTCTGTAGTGCTCATGTGATTTCAGAGTTTGTAAAACGAATGGCCACTGGATTGATAATCCATGATATCATTCTGCCAGGTAGGCAGGCATAGGCTACTTTGTGTTTAATAATTCATTGTATGTTTTTGGGAAAGCCTTTCCATCTCGCAGAAGACGGTTGTCATGACATTAGCATCATCACTAACGGCTACACAGAGTGGTAGACAAGCATGCACACACACGGGCATTCCTGAGCCGTCGCCTCTTCAGAAAGTTCAAGGAAAATATGAATCGCTGATGCATGTCTTGTAATAATCTTGGACAAATCAATGCATTTTCTAATTAGTTGATTTCCTACTAAGTAAAATATATTTGAGTGTTGAATTTTTTATGTCTGGATCCTGTGATTCCATCCGAATTCTCTGCAAAACGGATTTTAAAGGGCCTTATACCTGTATAACTCTGCTCAAAATATCTCCTGGCAGCATGTAGCTGTTAGATTGTAAATCCTCCAGGAAGTCACTCATATGGACCAACGTAGCGCTACTGTACTGGCTGTGAAGGTGGCCTTCTGCATGGGCACCCGCATACTCTCGCGCTCACAGATGCGTGCCACAAACTCACACACCTCTCATACAGTGTGGCCCATCTTACCGTGTGTATTTTTAGCAGTGCTCCGCACTTTGCTTCATTTTCTCTATCTAGAACTAGGCCAGCATCTCTCCTCTTTCTTCTTCTGTCGCACGCTTCCTTGCACATTCCACAGTCCCCTTACTCTTTTTCTCTTTTATTTCATCCCCCCCCCCCTTTCAAAGCTGAAAAAAATAGACCAGGCCATTGAAGACTGCACAAAGGCAGTTAAGCTGGATGAGACCTACATCAAGGCCTATTTACGGAGAGCACAGTGGTACGTCAATCAACCTTAGTTTCCTAGCAATATGTCCGTGGTGGTGGTGGTTAGAGAGCATGCAAGAATATAGATATTCATCGGATATGGTTATGATCCCTCAAGCTTGTTTCTATACATCTCTGTGTTCAGTTACATGGACAAGGAGGAGTACGATGAGGCTGTGAGGGATTATGAGAAGGTCTACCAGACAGAGAAAACCAAAGGTATGTCTGTGTCTCATTGGTGTGACTCGACCACCCCTCTCTCCATCCCAGTCTACCACGCTACCTCTGTCTGGGTCCTGTTGCTTCACACTCCTGTTTTCTCCCCCACACCCTGTTTTGACGCAATGTCTCAGGTGTCGGTCTCTGAGGGGTGGAATTTCTGTATAGCTCCTCCTGCTGTTACGGCGCCCTAACTGCTCTTTATTATTAATACTATCTTTGTCGTCTCACTCTTAACTCCTTTCCTTAGAACACAAGCACCTCCTGAAGAATGCACAGTTGGAGCTGAAGAAGAGCAAGCGGAAAGATTACTACAAGGTGCTGGGAGTGGACAAGAACGCCACAGAGGACGAGATCAAGAAGGCTTACCGTAAACGGGCCCTCATGCACCATCCAGGTAGCTAAGAGAGGCCATTTCTCAGTTCAACTATCCAGTCTATTTTACTGATATAAAAAAAGCAGTGTGTCAGGAGATGTATTTCAATGCAAAGTGGAAACAAAACATTTAACTTAGCTGCTCCTGTACCTTCTCTCATTTCCCCTGACTGACGGCCCTGGTTTGTCTCTCTCTCTCTCTCTCTCTCTCTCTCTCTCTCTCTCAGACCGTCACAGCTCGGCCAGTGCTGAGGTTCAGAAGGAAGAGGAGAAGAAGTTTAAGGAGGTAGGTGAGGCGTTCACCGTGCTGTCTGACCCTAAGAAGAAATCCCGCTACGACAGTGGTCACGATCTGGAGGACGACACAGGCAACATGGGAGGTGAGGGCTGGAGATCAGCAGGGGAACCCCTTTCAAGGGAGGATGGAAGGGAAAGGGGCTGAAACTGCCGTGTCTGTTTGCGAAAAAATTGCAAACTGTCTCTCTTACCCCCCGGGACATCATTTCACACACAATAGAATAGCAGAATATCTACTGGCATTTTTTTTACTATGATGCTGGCTGCTGCTCTGCTCTGTTTCATCAACAAAATAATAAAGGTGCTGGGGGCGAAAAGTGCCGCCCCCCCCCTCTACGTATTTCGGCTTTAACATGGACTAAATGACTGTTACTTGACTTGATTTAAACACCAACTGGGTTCAGCCATTTGTATTTCAGAGCTGTAAATGGGTGTTTACCACATTCATTTTACACGGTTAGTTTTGTGAATTTGTGGTGAGATTTTACTGGCTGCTTCCCTCAGCTGTGATGTTGATCCTCATAATGTGTTTCTGTCCCTAGCAGATTTTGACGCCAACAACATTTTCAAGGCATTCTTTGGTGGCGGCGGCGGCCAGGGCTACAGTTTCGAAGCTAATCAATGTATGTATACAAACAGCTGTAGGAAACAGTATTAAAAAAAAAAATAATAATAATAAATTCACAATTCAGCATATTTCAGATTCTGTTGAATAATTGACATTTGTTTTGTAGCATCCGGACCAGGAAATTTCTTCTTCCAGTTTGGTTAATTGGAGAATCCTAGTACTTATACAGTAGCTCAATCATGGACTCTATTCAAATGGATTCACCCATTACCCCCAATTTTAATTAGTCTGGCTGTTCCTCAGTTGGATTCTGTCATTACCTGAACGAATAATGCTGTCAAATCACATCATGCAACAAACGAATGACGCAAGCATCCATTGAAGACTAATACTATTTTGATATTTGTTTTCATTTTGTCAAACAATAAAAACATTGAAATTGAATTTGTATAAAAACAATGTTGGCCCAAAAAAGTATGACTCATAATGGAACTTTTAAACGGGACTGTGCAGATATCTGGCCTTCTCAAGGCTCAGGCCAAGATGTGACTTCAAGATGGGGAAATCTGAGAAAAACCTAGGGACCTACAAACCTCCTTTAACCGCCTACACTTGACCTACTGTCCAAGCAGTATTCAAAGCATGCATATCTTGCCCAGTATTTAATGGTGCAAAATACCATGGGCAACTGAACAACTTGCATGTTGTGTGGCAGCCTACTTTATACCCAACAACCAAAAGATGACTTAGCAGCGGTGGATGATTGCTTAATGAAAGTGGTCTCCATTCCATCATGTTATATGAACAGTTAATTATTTTCCATAACAGCCTGGGGTAAATAGAGTTAAATCCATAAACTACTGCTTAAGTAGAGTCAGAAGATGGCTGTGCTGGTGTACTATGCCAGGCCTGTTGCCATCTTGTGGTCAGCTTCCTCACCACAGGTTTTATGTTTGATGTTGCCATTCACCGGTTGCTACATTGTACATTTTACTGGAATGTAAAGTGTTTATTTGTGTTGATAGTTTGACTGTTTTCTTATTTTCTTTTTTTATGTATATTTATTGTAAATTGGCTGTCTCAGAGCCACTACCAGGAGATGAGGATGCTCCTCTATTATGGAAAAGACTGAAAAGGGGCACCAACGAACAACATCCTTTTGGCACAAACTCAGGAAATGAATTTGGTTGTGCTTGCCATTTTTATAAGATACTGTGTAGACATCTATATATTTTACTGGCTGTGTACCCTAGTATGCTGAATGTGAGCAACCGCTAAGTCAACTAGTACAGTAAGTACCGTCTCACTTACAGCACACTATGTATACAGTCTATGATTGGGGTTATCTAGAATGTGTCTAAGCAAACTGTCAAATGAGTTAACATCTTATTTTGCCCATGCTGTTTAAAGGTATACCCTAGTATAATGTAGGTTGTCTATGGGCTATGCCCCTGGCAGTATTAAACTATTCAGGCCTGAGTTCCGCTGCCCTGTGTAAATTATGCAGCTAATATAAAAAAAGAGCTTATACAATTGCTATGACATTATGGATGGTAGAGGTTCTTATTTTATTTTTTATTTAAGATCTCTTGGTGCACTTTTAAGAGGAAGGCATCCCCATCCTGGACTCGCTCTCAAGAAGCCCTCAACAGTCTTGACTATGGAGTCTTTATCCAACAGCCATGTAAATAAAGTAGGCCTCTTGTTTCCCCCTTCAAATGTCCCGTTTGTCAATGTTTGTATTTGGTATTTATTTGATTTCCTTTGGCCTTATTCTTTTCGAGGTGTACCCCAAGCTCAAAGAAAGTACTAAAAACTAAATATTTTGGGATCCAAGACAGACTAATTGTTTGTGGTGTTTTGGAGAGATGGCAGGTGGTGAATGAGTAAAAAAAAAAATATATTTAACTGTTCGGTGGTAATAAGATTAATCACCACCGTATCCATATTTTTCAAGTCCAGACAGGGCTACTCTAAATTACCGGACAGTTTCCACTAAATAGCACAGCCACAGTCAAAATTGTCTATATCGTAAAAATTCATGAACACAAACATCAGCTTTTTTTGGGGTCATCAAGGTTAGAGTTAGACATAGATTATCAGTGTGGGTTAGGTAAAAATAATACAATTTTAAGGAGTTAAATTGTATAAATGAGCAGGGTTTATTCCTTTGTGGCTGTGGTAACTAGTGACGACATAGAATGACTCCTCTAGAGGGTTGCTAGGATACCACTAATGGGACTTTGTTGCAAAAATGTCTGACAATGAAGGAGACCAAGGATCCAAAAGCACATTTTCTACTTGCATGGCCGAGGGGGACCAGTTGTACCACAAAGGAGAGTATGTCAAAGACAGTGAAAGCTACTCTAGGGTATGGCTTTAACTTAACTCTGTGTGTTGGTAACTAGCAGCTACAGTACAGTAGCTAGTAAAGTTAGTGGGAGAGGATTGGCAGGGAGGGACATAAGGATAGGGCAGCCGTGCTTCTAGCCCCTTGGCAACTTTGCAATATATATTTTTTTCATGTGGTATTTCTTACATTATTAGCCCAGATTTTTTGTGTTATTACGTACTGCCGGGAAGAATTTTTGGATATCAGAGCGACGGTAACTCACCAGCATTACAACCAGGAATATAACTCACCCGAATCGGATCCTTTGTTCATACCCTCCAGGGCAATTGAACTGATTGTTTTGATCACACGGACTGGGATGTGTTCCGGGTAGCCACTGGCAATAACATCGACGAATACGATGACTGAGTTTATCATGAAGTGTACAAGAGATGTTGTACCCACTGTGACTATTAAAACCTACCCTAACCAGAAACCGTGGATAGGTGGCAGCATTCGCACGAACCACTGCATTTAACCATGGCAAGGTGACTGGGAATATGTCCGGATACAAACAGTGTAGTTATTCCCTCCGTAAGGTAATCAAACAGGCAAAATTCCAGTATAGAGATAAAGGCTCAGACACTAGACGTATGTGGCATGGTCTACAGACGATCACGGACTACAAAAGGGAAAACCAGCCACGTCACGGACACTGACGTCTTGCTTCCAGACAAGCTAAACACCTTCACCCGCTTTGTGGATAACACAGTGCCACCGACGCGGCCCGCTACCAAGGACTGTGGGCTCTCCTTTTCCGTGGCCGACGTGAGTAAGACATTTAAGCGTGTTAACCTTCGCAAGGCTGCCGGCCCAGACAGCATCCCTAGCCAAGTCCTCAGAGCATGTGCAGACCAACTGGCTGGAGTGTTTGAATATGTCCGGAATCTCCCTATCCCAGTCTGCTATCCCCACATGCTTCAAGATGGCCACCATTGTTCCTGTACCCAAGAAAGCAATGCTAACTGAACTAAATGATTATCGCCCCATAGCACTCACTTCTGTCTTCATGAAGTGCTTTGAGAAACTAGTCAAGGATCATATCACTTCCACCTTAACTGACACCCTAGACCCACTTCAATTTGCTTACCGCCCCCAATAGATCCACAGACGATACAATCGCCTTTGCACTGCACACTGCTCTATTCCATCTGGACAAGAGGAATACCAATGTAAGAATGCTGTTCATTGACTATAACAGCATTCAACACCATAGTACCCTTCAAGCTCATCATTAATCTCGAGGCCCTGGGTCTGAACCCTGCCCTGTGCAACTGGGTGCTGGACTTCCTGACGGGCCGCCCCCCAAGTGGTGAAGGTAGAAAACAACACCTCCACTTCGCCGATCCTCAACACTGGGGCCCCACAAGGGTGCATGCTCAGCCCCCTTCTGTACTCCCTGTTCACCTATGACTGTGTGGCCACGCACGCCTCTAATCATGTTTGCAGACGACACAACAGTAGTAGGCCAGTAGACAGCCTATAGGGAGGAGGTGAGGGCTCTGGGAGTGTGGTGCCGGAAAATAACCTCTAACTCAACATCAACAAAATGAAGGAGCTGATCGTGAACTTCAGGAAACAGCAGAAGGAACACCCCCCTATCCACATCGACGGGACCGCAGTGGAGAAGGTGGAAAGTTCCTCGGTGTACACATCACTGACAAACTGAAATGGCCCACCTACACAGATAGTGTGATGAAGAAGGCATAACAGCGCCTCTTCAACCTGAGGAGGCTGAAGAGATTTGGCTTGGCACCTAAATCCCTCACAAAATTTTACAGATGCACAATTGAGAGCATCCTGTCAGGCTGTATCACCGCCGTGTACGTCAACTCCACCGCTCGCAACCGCAGGACTCTCCAGAGGGTGGTGCGGTCTGCCCAACACATCACCGGTGGGCAAACTACCTTCCCTCCAGGACACCTACAGCACCCAATGTCACAGGAAGGCCAAAAAGATCATCAAGGACAACAACCATCCAAGTCACTGCCTGTTCACCCCGCTATCATCCAGAATGCGAGGTCAGTACAGGTGCATCAAAGCTGGGACGGAGAGACTGAAAAACAGCTTCTATCTCAAGGCGATCAGACTGTTAAATAGCCATTACTAGCACATTTGAGGCTGCTGCCCTATATACATAGACTTCAAATCATTGGCCACTTTAATAATGGAACACGAGTCACTTTAATAATGTTTACATATTTTGCATTACTCATCTCATATGCAAACTCAGCAAAAAAAGAAACGTCCCTTTTTCAGGACCTTGTCTTTCAAAGATAACTCTTTAAAATCCAAATAACTTCACAGATCTTCATTGTAAAGGGTTTATGCTTGTTCAATGAACCATAAACAATTAATGAACATGCACCTGTGGAACGGTCATTAAGACACTAACAGCTTACAGACGGTAGGCAATTAAGGCCACAGTTATGAAAAGGTAGGACATTAAAGAGACCTTTCTATTGACTCTGAAAAACACCAAAAGAAAGATTCCCAGGGTCCCTGCTCATCTGTGTGATGCTGCAAGGAGGCATGAGGACTACAGATGTGGCCAGGGCAATAAATTGCAATGTCCGTACTGTGAGACGCCTAAGACAGAGCTACAGGGGGACAGGACGAACAGCTGATCGTCCTCGCAGTGGCAGACCACGCGTAACAACACCTGCACAGGATCGGTACATCTGAACATCACACCTGCGGGACAGGTACAGGATGGCAACAACAACGGCCTGAGTTACACCAGAAATGCACAATCCCTCCATCAGTGCCAAGACTGTCCGCAATAGGCTGAGAGAGGCTGGACTGAGGGCTTGTAGGCCTGTTGTAAAGGCAGGTCCTCGCCAAACATCACCTTCAACAACGTCGCCTATGGACACAAATCCACCATCGCTGGACGAAACAGGACAGGCAAAAAGTGCTCTTCACTGATGAGTCGCGGTTATTGTCTCACCAGAAGTGGTCGGATTCACGTTTATCGTCAAAGGAATGAGTATTACACCGAGGTCTGTACTCTGGCGCGGGATCGATTTGGAGGTGGAGGGTCCGTCATGGTCTGGGGCGGTGTGTCACAGCATCATCGGACTGAGCTTGTTGTCATTGCAGGCAATCTCAACGCTGTATGTTATTTTGTTTTTTATTTTATTTCACCTTTTATTTAACCAGGTAGATCAGTTGAGAACAAGTTCTCATTTACAACTGTGACCTGGCCAAGATAAAGCAAAGCAGTGGGACACAAACAACACAGAGTTACATGGGATAAACAAACGTACAGTCAATAACACAATAGAAAAATCTATATACAGTGTGTGCAAATGTAATTAAACACTGGAGTGATAGATGTGCAGAAGATGAATGTGCTGGGGTGCAAAGGAGCAAAAAAATGACTAACGATATGGGGACGGGGTAGTTGGGTGGGCTATGTACAGGTGCAATGATCGGTAAGCTACTCTGACAGCTGATGCTTAAAGTTAGTGAGGGAGATATGACTCCAGCTTCACTGGGGTGACCAGTGAAATAAACCTGCTGGAGCGTGTGCTACGGGTGGGTGCTGCTATGGTGACCAGTGAACTGAGATAAGGCAGGGCTTTACCTCGCAAAGACTTATAGATGACCTGGAGCCAGTGGGTTTGGCGACGAATATGAAGCAAGGGCCAGCCAATGAGAGCATACAGGTCGCAGTGGTGGGTAGAATATGCGGCTTTGGTGACAAAACGGATGGCACTGTGATAGACTACATCCAATTTGCTGAGGAGAGTGTTGGAGGCTATTTTGTAAATGTCATCGCCGAAGTCAGGAATCGGCAGGATAGTCAGTTTTACGAGGGTATGTTTGGCAGCATGAGTGAAGGATGCTTTGTTGCGAAATAGGAAGCCGATTCTAGATTTAATTTTGGATTGAAGATGCTTAATGTGAGTCTGGAAGGAGAGTTTACAGTCTAACCAGATACCTAGCCGGCTACCTAGGTATTTGTTCTAAGTCAGAACCGTCCAGAGTAGTGACGCTAGGCGGGCAGGTGCGGGCAGCGATCGGTTGAAGAGCATGCATTTCGTTTTACTTACATTTAAGAGCAGTTGGAGGCCTCAGAAGGAGAGTTGTATGGCATTGAAGCTCGTCTGGAGGTTTGTTAACACAGTGTCCAAAGAAGGGCCAGAAGAATACAGAATGGTGTCGTCTGCGTATAGGTGGATCAGAGAATCACCAGCAGCAAGAGCGACATCATTGATGTACACAGAGAAAAGAGTCGGCCTGAGAATTGAACCCTGTGGCACCCCCATAGACTGCCAGAGTCCCGGACAACAGGCCCTCCGATTTGACTATGGCTATGGCTATGCACACGTACAGGAGACACCATGCGCTCTACCGCATAACACGGTGTCTGCCCGTACTCTCGCACTCCACGATAAGCATATGGAGTTGGCGCAGGTCTCCTACCTGACTTCGCCACACTCCGTTGTAGCCCCCCCCCACCCAAAAAATGTTGGGCTGACTCACAGGCTTCCTACCGCGTCGTCGTGCTGCCTCCATTCGCCGGTATCCCTCCTCACACTGCTCCAGAGAATCCCAGGCGGGCTCCGGCATTCTCCCTGGGTCGATCGCCCACCTGTCGATCTCCTCCCACGTAGTATAGTCCAGACTCTGCTCCCATTGCCATAAATCCTGTGTAGGTTGCTCTTGCTGCTGCTTAACACGCTGCTTGGTCCTGGTATGGTGGGTAATTCTGTCACGATCGTCTTGATGAGGAAGAGTGGACCAAGGCGCAGCGTGATAACAATACATACTTCTTTATTGACGAGAAGATGAAAACGAAACGAACACTATACAAACTAAACAAAACAACAAACTTACGACCGTGAAGCTATTCAAACAATGAGTGCAGACACTGGCAACTTACACATAGACTATTACCCACAATAGCCTAATGCCTATGGCTGCCTTAAATATGGATCCCAATCAGAGACAATGATAGACAGCTGTCTCTGGGTGAGAACAATTCAGTTAACCATAGACATACCTAGACACCTACACTAAACACAACCCCATAAACTCTACAAAACCCCCTATACAATACAACCACCCAAGACGAGACAAATACACACAAACATCCCCCCTGTCACACCCTGACCTACCCAAAATAATACAGAAAACAAAGATAACTAAGGCCAGGGCGTGACAGGTATAAACTTTCATTTCTAGGCTATAGGTTGTAGCAATCTCTTGATTGGTATAGGGCAAATTTGAGTATCGTGTAGTAGCCTAAACATATTGATGTTACATTGAGCTGGGTGAATGGGAATATGAATGACAGTCATCCGATATTCTGTAATCGAAATAAGGCCGTGGTAATAAAACAAAATCCTCCATAATCTTCAACGGCACCAACCGGCACTGCTGTGTATATAGTGTGAAGTGTGTCCTCATTTAGTAGTTGCATTCTGCTGCAGTGCGGTCTGGTAAGGCAACTTAAAGTGCGTGAAATCATAGTATTTTACTGTCAACCATTGTTGCCTTTAATGCTCATTCAGACCACCAGAGGGCATCTTTGAGCACATCTTCTCTCATAAGTATCCAGGGCTGAATACTTACGTAAATAAGGTATTTCTGTTTTTATTTTTAATAAATATGCAACAATTTTTTTTTAACAGTTTTTGCTTTGTCATTTTGAGGTATTGTGTGTTGATTGATGATGAAAAAAATAATTTCATACATTTTTAGAATAAGTCTGTAACGTAACAAAATGTGGAGAAAGTCAAGGGGTCTGAATACTTTCCGAATGCAATGTATATTAGCAAATACTTTAGCTACCATGATGGGGATATGATGGAGATATCTTGTTTGCGGTAAGCAAATGTGAGCTGATGGGCCATCAGTGCGGAATAGGCTAGACTAGAATAGTATAGAACAGAATAGCATTGACTAGAATAGAGAAGGATTAGCCGGTGTGTTCATCATTTGACTTTCATTTAACAATTAATACTGGATATCTTAAATACTCTGGCTTTAATATAAAAAAAAGGCACATTAACTTGTGGTGAGTTGCACTTACCACTTGTGCAGTAGGCACTCAATTCTCTTACAATACAGGTCTATTATTCATTAGTGAGAGAAAATGTATAGACTGACATCTCGTGAACTGTTGAGGAACTGCAGTGTTGCCGATAGACTGAAATGTCGACGGAATAAGGTTGAACCGGATGCCGTTTCATTTGTTTTGAAATTTGAGTCATTAACAGTTTTTGATCATTTTAATCAATACAAATAATGGTTTCACTATTAGTGTGCTGTGTGTGTGCGTTCTGGACAAGTCTCCGCGCCTCTCGAACGCTCTGGAATAACGAGAACTTTCATTTGTTGCGCTTCCAATGCGTGCGCCTCGCAGCCTGCGTCAATGCCCAGGAATGCTGCGCTCTCATGAGCAATGTAGTCGGAGAGTTCGAGAAATGGCTAGAAATCACGAGTGATATTTTTTAGGCAATGGGGATGGTATATATTCTGGTGAAGTACATTCAGAGTCAAACATCGACTCAACGAGAATACTAAAGGGAAAAGAAAGCAAGAAAAGAGAAGAGACACTTTCAACAGACCTCTACATTCATAAACTGTAAGTACAGGGCAATTAATTCAGTACCCTATTTTCATAATGGCTGTGACAGTTATAAACTTGATAGAATAAAAAAGTATGCTATGTTGGTTGTGTGGACATAGACGATTTAGCTATAACATTATGCCAGAATATTTGGTTAACTAATAAAGAAATAATATTATAAAAATATAATATTATAAAAGCATTTATTATGTTATTTCATTGGACAGACTAGGCCTACTTTATTTTTTTGTTGCATATTATTATTTATTATAATTAGTTATTTCTTCATTTTAAGAAGACCTGCTCTAATTCTGTGAAGATAACACAATATTATTCATTTGTGTTCATAGAAAAAATGTAGGCCTGTTGTGAAAAGAGTTTCTCTGTAATAGATTAGCAGAACTGATTGTGTCTAACACTAATATATATATATATGTATAACACTAATATATAACACAAACATTGACAACAGTGTTGTTTTCAGACCTGAGTTCAAATGCTTAGTATTGTGTTTCAAGGACTTTAAAATACCAGTACATTTTGAAATATAAGTAGTTGAATATTGGAATGTGTTTGGAAATACATTTGGAAAGTATTACCATGTATTTGAAAATACTCAAATACACAGACAAGTGTATTTTAAAATTTAAATATTCCATGCATTTGAACCCAGGATTGTTTGTTCCTAGGTGCATTTGAAATGTATTTGGAGACAAGTATTTGAAAATTGTTTCAAATATTTTAAATAGAAGTGGCCACATTATTTGGAAATATTCAAATACACAGAAAATAAGAATACAAATACTTAAATACGCATGTATTTGAACCCAGGTTTGGTTGTTATTCAAGTATATTTAGGCTAACATCTCTGTTGGTGGAGATTGACATTACTTGCAGCTAGGTTTTCGTAGAATAATATCAATTTCTAAAATATTATTTCATTCATTTGTAGGCAACTAACTCCAAACCATCAAGATGTCATCAGCTAAAGGCCCGTCTATCGGCATTGACCTGGGCACCACCTACTCCTGTGTGGGGGTGTTCCAGCATGGCAAAGTGGAGATCATCGCCAACGACCAGGGCAACAGGACCACGCCCAGCTATGTGGCCTTCACAGACACTGAGAGACTCATCGGAGACGCGGCAAAGAACCAGGTGGCCATGAACCCCAACAACACCGTTTTCGACGCCAAACGCCTGATTGGCCGAAAGTTCAACGATCAGGTCGTGCAAGCCGACATGAAGCACTGGCCCTTCAAGGTGGTCAGCGACAGAGGAAAGCCTAAAGTTCAGGTAGATTACAAAGGGGAGAACAAATCCTTCAACCCAGAGGAGATCTCCTCCATGGTCCTGGTGAAGATGAGGGAAATCGCTGAGGCTTACCTGGGCCAGAAGGTGTCCAATGCAGTCATCACAGTCCCTGCCTACTTCAACGACTCACAGAGACAGGCCACTAAGGACGCTGGAGTGATCGCTGGGCTGAATGTGCTGAGGATCATCAACGAGCCCACGGCGGCAGCCATCGCCTACGGCATGGACAAAGGCAAGTCCAGGGAACGCAACGTCCTGATTTTTGACCTGGGTGGGGGCACCTTTGACGTGTCCATCCTGACTATCGAGGATGGGATCTTTGAGGTGAAGGCCACGGCTGGAGACACTCACCTGGGCGGGGAGGACTTTGACAACCGCCTGGTTAGTCACTTTGTGGAGGAGTTCAAGAGGAAACACAAGAAGGACATCAGCCAGAACAAGCGGGCTCTGAGGAGGCTGAGGACAGCCTGCGAGAGGGCCAAGAGAACACTGTCCTCCAGCTCCCAGGCCAGCATTGAGATTGACTCTCACTTTGAGGGCATCGACTTCTACACCTCCATCACCAGGGCTCGTTTTGAGGAGATGTGTTCCGACCTCTTCAGGGGAACCCTGGAGCCTGTGGAGAAAGCCCTGAGGGATGCCAAGATGGACAAGGCCCAAATCCACGACGTCGTCCTGGTCGGAGGCTCCACCCGGATCCCCAAGGTCCAGAAGCTCCTGCAGGACTTTTTCAACGGCCGAGAGCTAAACAAGAGCATCAACCCAGACGAGGCGGTGGCCTACGGCGCTGCCATCCAGGCGGCCATCTTGTCTGGCGACAAGTCTGAGAACGTCCAGGACCTGCTGCTGCTGGATGTGGCTCCCCTGTCCCTGGGCATCGAAACCGCCGGAGGGGTCATGACCGCCCTGATCAAACGCAACACCACTATCCCATCCAAACAGACCCAGACCTTCACCACTTACTCCGACAACCAGCCCGGGGTCATGATCCAGGTCTACGAGGGAGAGAGAGCCCTGACCAAGGACAACAACCTCCTGGGGAAGTTTGAGCTCTCTGGGATCCCCCCTGCCCCACGAGGAGTCCCTCAGATCGAGGTGACCTTTGACATCGACGCCAACGGCATTCTGAACGTATCAGCGGTGGACAAGAGCACGGGCAAAGAGAACAAGATCACCATCACCAACGACAAGGGCCGGCTCAGCAAAGAGGACATTGAGAGGATGGTGCAGGACGCTGACAAATACAAAGCTGAGGATGACGCACAGAGGGAGAAGATAGCAGCCAAGAACTCCCTGGAGTCGTACACCTTCAATATGAAGAGCAGCGTGGAGGACGACAACATGAAAGGCAAGATCAGCGAGGAGGACAAAAAGAAAGTGGTGGACAGGTGCGACCAGACCATTTCCTGGTTGGAGAACAACCAGCTGGGCGACAAAGAGGAGTATGAGCATCAGCTAAAGGAGCTGGAGAAAGTATGCCAGCCTATCATTACCAAGCTGTACCAGCAGGGAGGGATGCCCACAGGTTGCTGTGGAGATCAGGCACGGACCAGCTCTGGTGCCAGCTCCCAAGGCCCAACCATTGAAGAGATTGACTAAAGTGAGGGACTTGTATAAAGGACTTTTCAAAATGCATTAGTATCACTGCATACAATTTGCTATTCAGGAAATACTTTGTACTTATAAAAACACACTGTACATATTTTGTTTCATACCATATTGCATTGCTGGACATTGCAAATAAAATGTATTTAAATATGTTTCTAGGTCTGTTGGCTGTTTTCTAGAATTCCTTCTCTTCATAACACATTGATTATTCACATATTTATAATATTTTTTACACAATACCATGAAATATTGTAAACAAAACTTTGATAGACAGCTAAACCACCAGAGATAGGAGAACAAGTGAAGACACCCTAATGGCCACAATGTGTAGCTTATCAACTCTTTATTCTGCGATAACATCTGATACAATCACTACGGTCCTTCTTGGAAAAAGAGGCACAAATACATTTCTGGCACATATTAAAAAAACAATTACAGGTCACATTTTTCCTTACTTTGTGCTTATTGGTGTCAAGCTCAAAGAACCAAATACTGTATATTTGACTGATTTTGGAGAATTTCAAGTGGAACTGACAGCATTTGAACTACTTTGCAGATATGAAACAAACGGACAATCATAATATCAGTAAAACATATCAAATTCCCAGTTTATGCTTCAAAACCAACTTTATAAGAGGTTTTAAAAATAGGTTCTATTTGACTCAAAATTACATGTTGTACAGTAAGGCATTGTTGGCAGAATAGATAGATGCAGTTCAATGCATGATTCATATATTTCGCCAATACATTTCTTGGTAGTCCAAAAAATATTTCTATCAGGTTGTAAATTATGGCTGGCCTGGTACATTGTTTGCTGCCGCCACCCATTCGGGATGCAGTGTTTCAGTTTCAATTACTTCATTTTTTGAACAAAAACGGACGACTGTAAATAAGGCTGGGAATGTCAATACAATGAAACTATAAGGTGTTCACCCATAACAACCGGTTTTAAATTAACATTTTACAACACCCTATAGCTAAGTTGTTGTTATTTGGTTATAAATACTTTTTGATTCGGGTCACAGCATATTATGCACATCTGCAAGTGTAGCTTGTCCTTCTTGTTTTGTAAAACAAATAGCCTATGTCTGGCGAATTCGTTGGGTATATTGACTTCAATGATTCAAAACCTAGGAGGCTCATGGTTCTCACCCCCTTCAATAGACTGACACAATAATTATGACTACACCTGGAGGACATCCTCCAACCTATCAGAGCTCTTGCAGTATGAACTAACAAGTTTTCCATCCAAAGGATCTGATAATTAATTTAGTACTGAAAGCATAAGCTAAGCTAGCTAGCACTGCAGTGAGTAGTTGACTCAAAGAGAGAAAGGCAATAGTTGAAGCAGCATAGCGAGAGAGCTAGCTATATTTCATTTTATTTTCTCTGCTTAGCTAGCTGGCTAAGGCTATCCAACACTGCAACTCTTCCAAGTCATTGTAAGCTTTTGGTTTTATAAATGTACTGACACCGGGGCCTGCCGGTTTAACTGCTAAACTACTTGCTGTACACTGTAATGTGTGATTGTACACTTGGGATTGGATTGTGGGTTTACCAATGTGTTGGTTCCATTTTGTTTTGTTTTACTATAACCTTGATATGGTGACGATGTAGGTTGTGTAGCGGTTAGTGGTTATGGTGTGAAGGTTTGGCATGGAGAGGTTTTTGTGCCTAGTCACAGACAGCTGTTGTGTTGTGTACTGAAGTCCACAAGTGAAGGGAAACGGTGAGAGGAGGAAAGCTTGTAGATGCGAGAAGGAATGTTACAACAAGTAAAGTCATAATGCTCTATGTGGCTGCTATGAAATTGAACTGTGTGTGTGGGTGATCAGGGGTGTATTCATTCTGACGATTATGTTGCAAAATGTTTCTTCAATAGAACAAAATGGGGCGGGGCCTACCTGAATTTGTCCAATAGAACCTTTCGAAACATTTTGAAACTGTTTGGACTAAAAATTACACCCCAGATCAGCTAGATGCAGGCGAGACTGTGCAAGGCGGTATTGAATGTGTCTCCGCCTGTCACCTTGATCACTCCAATTTGTCTCTCGACCTGTGCACCTACGGTATAAACTTTCATTTCTAGGCTATAGGTTGTAGCAATCTCTTGATTGGTATAGTGCAAATTTGAGTATCGTGTAGTAGCCTAAACATATTGATGTTACATTGAGCTGGGTGAATGGGAATATGAATGACAGTCATCTGATATTCTGTAATCGAAATAAGGCCGTGGTAATAAAACAAAATCCTCCATAATCTTCAACGGCACCAACCGGCACTGCTGTGTATATAGTGTGAAGTGTGTCCTCATTTAGTAGTTGTATTCTGCTGCAGTGCGGTCTGGTAAGGCAACTTAAAGTGCGTGAAATCATAGTATTTTACTGTCAACCATTGTTGCCATTAATGCTCATTCAGACCACCAGAGGGCATCTTTGAGCACATCTTCTCTCATAAGTATCCAGGGCTGATGTTGATTGATGATGAAAAAAATAATTTCATACGTTACAGCCTTATTCAAAAAATGTAACAAAATGTGGAGAAAGTCAAGGGGAATAGAGAAGAGATTAGAAGGATTAGCCGGTGTGTTCATCATTTGTCTTTCATTTAACAATTAATACTGGGTATCTTAAATACTCTGGCTTTAATTTTTTTTTAAAGGATCTTCCCTGGAGGCACATTAACTTGTAGTGAGTTGCACTTACCACTTGTGCAGTAGGCACTCAATTCTCTTACAATACATGTCTATTATTCATTAGTGAGAGAAAATGTATAGACTGACCTCTCATGAACTGTTGAGGAACTGCAGTGTTGACGATAGACTGAAATATCGACTGAATAAGGTTGAACCGGATGCTGTTTCATTTGTTTTGAAATTTGAGTCATTAACAGTTTTTGATCATTTTAATCAATACAAATAATGGTTTCACTATTAGTGTGCTGTGTGTGTGCGTTCTGGACAGGTCTCCGCGCCTCTCGAACGCTCTGGAATAACGAGAACTTTCATTTGTTGCGCTTCCAATGCGTGCGCCTCGCAGCCTGCGTCATTGCACAGGAATGCTGCGCTCTCATGAGCAATGTAGTCGGAGAGTTCGAGAAATGGCTAGAAATCACGAGTGATATTTTTTAGGCAATGGGGATGGTATATATTCTGGTGAAGTACATTCAGATTCAAACATCGACTCAACGAGAATACTAAAGGGAAAAGAAAGCAAGAAAAGAGAAGAGACACTTTCAACAGACCTTTACATTCATAAACTGTAAGTACAGGGAAATTAATTCAGTACCCTATTTTCATAATGGCTGTGACAGTTATAAACTTGATAGAATAAAAAAGTATGCTATGTTGGTTGTGTGGACATAGACGATTTAGCTATAACATTATGCCAGAATATTTGGTTAACTAATAAAGAAATAATATTATAAAAATATAATATTATAAAAGCATTTATTATGTTATTTCATTGGACAGACTAGGCCTACTTTATTTTTTTGTTGCATATTATTATTTATTATAATTAGTTATTTTTTTCATTTTAAGAATATCTGCTCTAATTCTGTGAAGATAACACAATATTATTCATTTGTGTTCATGGAAAAAATGTAGGCCTGTTGTGAAAAGAGTTTCTCTGTAATAGATTATCAGAAATGATTGTGTCTAACACTAATATATATATATATATATATATGTATAACACTAATATATAACACAAACATTGACAACAGTGTTGTTTTCAGACCTGAGTTCAAATGCTTAGTATTGTGTTTCAAGGACTTTAAAATACCAGTACATTTTGAAATATAAGTAGTTGAATATTGGAATGTGTTTGGAAATACATTTGGAAAGTATTACCATGTATTTGAAAATACTCAATACACAGACAAGTGTATTTTAAAATTAAAATATTCCATGCATTTGAACCCAGGATTGTTTGTTCCTAGGTGCATTTGAAATGTATTTGGAGACAAGTATTTGAAAATTGTTTCAAATATTTTAAATAGAATTGGCCACATTATTTGGAAATATTCAAATACACAGAAAATAAGAATACAAATACTTAAATACGCATGTATTTGAACCCAGGTCTGGTTGTTATTCAAGTATATTTAGGCTAAAATCTCTGTTGGTGGAGATTGACATTACTTGCAGCTAGGTTTTCGTAGAATAACATCAATTTCTAAAATATTATTTCATTCATTTGTAGGCAACT